>NW_026906239.1:60000-97500 GCF_033807715.1 Cololabis saira
AACCAACAACAAGTGTTGCTGATCTCTTGCGTGCTTGCTGATTGGGTAACGTACTGCGTCACGCATCGCGTCACTTCCTGGTGTTGCGGTCTGTTGTTGCTGCACGGCGTGCGGGCACAGATCTCTCCCGACTTTTTTTGTCTTAAACTTAGACTGTTTTCTGGTAAAATAGCACTATATCTGGTACATTACTGTCTTTATTTCAACACTCGCTCATTTTCTCTTCCGTAACTTTCACTGTCACCAATCACCAATACATTTTCTGTCCGTTAGCCTCCGTTAGCATCTTAGCATGGGCTCTCCGTCTCCCACCGTTTCACCTCTTTGCTGCTCAGTGTGTGAAATGTTTAGTTATTCCTCTGCCTCCTTTAGTGAAGACGGTAAGTGCTTAAAATGTAGTTTATTTACAGGGCTGGAGGCGAGGCTCAGTCAGTTAGAGGTCCGGTTCTGCCAATTTGACCATAGTCCGATAGCCTCCTCAGCTAACCAGGCTAAGCTAGCGGCGGACCGGCCCATAGCAGCTGAGGCTAGCCGCTCCCCTGCAGCTCCCGAGCAGCCGGCCAGTCAGGACCGGTGGGTGACGGTTCGGGGGAAGCGTAGTAAAGGGCTCACGGAACACCACCACCCGCTTCACGTGTCTAACCGATTTTCCCCACTCAGCGACACACCCGTTGAGAAGCCGACCCTGGTGATAGGCGACTCCATAGTCAGACATGTGAAGCCGACTCCAGAGACCATAGTTAGGTGTATCCCGGGGGCCAGAGCGGGCGACATAGAAGCAAATTTGAAGCTACTGGCAAAGGGTAATCGTAAATATGGTAAAGTTATCATCCATGTCGGAGCTAACGACTCCCGTCTTCGCCAGTCGGAAGTAACCAGAATGAATATTGTCTCGGTGTGTAACTTCGCTAAATCCATGTCGGACTCCGTAGGTTTCTCTGGCCCCCTCCCCAATTTGACCAGTGATGACATGTTTAGTCGCATGCTCTCGCTCCGTCGCTGGTTGTATCGGTGGTGTTCAGAAAACGACGTGGCCTTTATTGACAACTGGGAAACGTTCTGGGGAAAGCCCGGTCTGATTAGAAGAGACGGCATTCATCCCACCCGGGATGGTGCTGCTCTTGTCTCTAGTAATTTGGCCTGTTTCATTAGACCCTCTCCCTGACATCGCAGGGTCCAGGCCAGGATGCAGAGCTGTAGTTTAACACACTTCTCTGCTGCTTCTCGAGGACCAACGCCTGCCAACAAAACTATAAGATTACATGATGTAACTGGTAACTCTAACCAGGTGCCTAGCAAAATAGAAGTAGTTGCAGTTCCCCGCCCTCCACTAGTTCACCAGGTGCGGCGTTATAGAGGCGTTAACCAAAATAATCTTGTAAAAATTAAAACCAATGCACATTTGGTACCAATAAGAGACCGAAAAATTAGATGCGGACTACTAAATATACGATCATTAAGCTCCAAGTCTCTGTTAGTAAACGATATAATCACAGAGAGCAGGACTGATGTTTTCTGCTTAACAGAAACATGGTTACAGGATGAAGAGTATGTTAGTTTGAATGAATCAACTCCGCCCGGCTACTTTAATCATCACATTCCTAGAAACACGGGCCGGGGCGGAGGAGTCGCAGCAATTTATAACTCCAGTCTCCAAACAAAAATTGAACCTAAGTGCAATCATAATACGTTTGAAAGCCTCACGCTTAGTCTGAAATTTCCGAGCTGGAAATCAGAGAAGCCAGTTGTGTTAGTGGTAGTGTATCGGCCCCCTGCTGGCGCTTATCTAGAGTTTTTGTCTGAATTTTCAGATTTCCTTTCTGGATTATTGATCAGTACAGATAAATTCATCATAGTGGGTGATTTTAATATTCATATGGATGTTGAAAGCGATAATCTTAAATTAGCTTTCAATTCTCTTCTAGAATCAATGGGTATCTCACAAAAAGTGGACGGGCCGACGCATTGTTTTGGTCATACTCTCGATCTCGTTCTCACCTACGGTGTTGAAACTGATGGTCTGTTGGTGTCACCTGTTAACTCCCTTTTATCCGACCATTATTTAATAACGTTGGAATTGAATGTTGTTGATGTTGAAGTGCAGGGCAGGAGGTATTATTTTAGCAGATGTTTGTCTGATGAAGCTATTGCTAAATTTAAGGAGACCGTTGCTCGTCTTGCGACAGTGGAAAATAGTGAAGCCTCTACTGAAGCAATAGAGGCCAGTGACCTGGGTTCTACCTCTGATGTTGATTCTCTTGTTAGTAACACTGCTGATCTGTTGCACTCAGCTTTAGATGAAGTTGCTCCTTTGAAAAGGAGGGTTTCTAGCCACAGGAGCTTAACTCCCTGGTACAATTCAGATATTCGCATGTTGAAACAAAGCGTGCGTAAAATGGAAAGGAAGTGGTACTCTTGTAGGTCTGTAGACTCTTATCGTGAATGGAAAGATATTCTAATAGTATATAAAAAAGCCATTCGCAAAGCAAGAACAGCTTATTATTCAACGTTGATAGAGGATAACAAAAGTAACCCACGTTTTCTGTTCAGCACTGTAGCCAGGCTGACAAAGAGTCACAGCTCTGTGGAGCCGTGTATTCCTGCAGCTCTCAGTAGTGAAGACTTTATGAGCTTCTTTAACAGTAAAATCACGAGAATTAGAGAAGAAATCAACCAGCCGGTTGTGGGCGTTTCTTCAGCTTTAGCGACTTCCCTAGGCTCTGACTTGTCTCTAGACTGTTTTGATCCTATAGACCTCCCTGAGCTGACCTCACTCGTTAATAGAGCTAAGTCTACCACATGTATGTTAGACCCCATCCCGACTCGACTATTCAAAAATGTTTTTTCTCTTATTGGTGTGACAATACTGGACCAAATCAACCTATCCCTAAGCTTAGGATATGTACCACAGGTTTTCAAAGTGGCAGTAATTAAACCTTTACTTAAAAAACCTTCCCTTGACCCAGACACCTTAGCTAATTATAGGCCAATTTCTAACCTTCCATTTGTATCTAAAATTCTGGAAAAGGCAGTTTCAAGCCAGTTATGTGACTATTTGTATAGAAATGATCTGTTTGAAGTCTTTCAGTCAGGGTTCAGAATGCATCATAGCACAGAGACAGCACTGGTTCGAGTTACGAATGACCTTCTTATGGCCTCAGATAAGGGATTAGTGTCCATATTGGTTTTACTGGACCTCAGTGCTGCTTTTGACACTGTTGACCATGGCATTTTACTGCACAGGTTAGAGCATGTTGTTGGGATTAAAGGGACAGCTCTACGTTGGTTTAAATCATATCTATCTGACAGGTTCCAGTTTGTTCATGTACATGAGGTTTCTTCAGAACAGTCGAGGGTCTGTTATGGTGTTCCGCAGGGTTCAGTGCTAGGGCCAGTCTTGTTCAGTTTATACATGCAGCCGTTGGGAAGTATAATCCAGAATCACGGCATACACTTTCATTGTTATGCTGATGATACGCAGCTCTACTTGTCTATGAAGCCGGATGAAACAGAACCGTTAGTTAAACTTCAGGCATGTCTTAGGGACATCAAGGACTGGATGTCCAGAAATTTCTTGCTTCTAAATTCAGATAAAACAGAGGTTATCATTCTTGGTCCAGAGCATCTTAGGAAGGGATTAGATGGTGTTGCGATGGCTTCCAGTGCAACTGTGAGAAACCTTGGTGTTGTTTTCGATCAGGATTTGTCGTTTAAACCATATGTTAATCAGGTTTGTAAAATAGCGTTTTTCCATCTCCGTAATATTGCAAAAATTAGGAAAATCCTCTCGCAGAGGGATGCAGAGAAACTAGTTCATGCGTTTGTATCTTCTAGACTGGATTACTGTAATGTGTTGTTAGCAGGATGTCCAAGTAATTTGCTGAATAGGCTCCAGCTGATCCAAAATGCAGCAGCACGAGTACTGACAGGAATTCGCAGGAGAGACCACGTCTCTCCAGTGTTAGCGTCGCTCCATTGGCTACCTGTAAAATTCAGAATTCAATTTAAAATTTTATTACTTGCATATAAAGCCCAAAACGGCTTAGCTCCGCAGTATTTACAAGATTTGATAGTACCTTATGTTCCTGGCCGAGCTCTCCGCTCCCAGGGTGCAGGTTTACTCGTAGTTCCTAGAGTATCTAAATGTAGATTTGGAGGGCGGGCGTTCTGCTATCAGGCACCATTACTTTGGAACCAACTTCCAATCTGGGTTAAGGAGGCTGACACCACCTCCACCTTTAAAACTAAACTTAAAACCTTTCTGTTTAGTAAAGCTTATAGTTAGTGTTAAGTAAACCTCTAGCTGGTGTTGGTAAATCTCTAGGTAGTGTAAACTTTAGTGTGTTAGAGTCAGTAGTCATTGTCGCAGCTATAGAACAAAACTATAATAGTTAGTCTCAAATATAGCTTCGCGGTAGATATGCTGCTATAGGCTTATGCTGCAGGGGGGCACCGACATGATCCGCTGGGCGGTGCCTCTCACCCTTCTTCTCCTCTCCTTTTCCCTGCCTCTCTTCTCCATTACCATTTTTATTTATTATAAATATCTCATAGCTATCATTTTTGTCCATTGTTCCTGTAGTTTCTTGTGCCGGCCCCCCTTTTTTCTCTTTTGTGTATGTTTGCAGGCCGGAGCCTCAGGAGCTGCGTTCTGGCCTGTGTTCCCGGCCCTCCCCCCCCCTCTGGTCATCCCATTGCTTCTTCCACCTGCCTACGTGGATGTCTGCTGTTGCTGCTTCCGCCTGCCTGCACCCCCCCCCCCTCTGGTCATCCCGCTGCTGCTTCCACATGACTGTTGTGTGCTGCTGATGCCCCCCCCCCCCTCTGGTCATCCCGCTGCTGCTTCCACATGACTGTTGTGTGCTGCTGACGCCCCCCCCCCCCCCACCTCTGGTCATCCCGCTGCTGCTTCCACCTGCCTGCTGTGTGCTGTCGACGTCCCTGACTCCCCCAGTCTGGCCTTCGGCAGGAGGGTCCCCCCTTATGAGCCTGGTCCTGCTCAAGGTTTCTTCCCTCCTAAAGGGGAGTTTTTCCTTGCCACTGTTTGGCTTAAGGCTTTTCTCCCACTAAGGGAGTTTTTACCTGCCATTGTTTATATAATAATTGCTCGGGGGTTTATGTTTATGTTTATGTTTATGTTTATGTTTATGTTCATGTTCTGGATCTCTGGAAAGCGTCTAGAGACAACATCTGTTGTATTAGACGCTATATAAATAAAATTGAATTGAATTGAATTGAATTGAATTAACCATGTGCAAAACACTTTAGGACGTGAGCTGTCGCTGTTACCACGTTGAAATATGTGTGGCTAGATTAAGCAAGACCGTTCTCTGCTGGTTGAAAAAGCTTACAGCACCTGGTATTCCCAGTCGGTCTCCCATCCAAGTACTAACCAGGCCCGACCCTGCTTAGCTTCCGAGATCAGACTAGATCGGGCTCATCCAGGCTGGTATGGCCGTAAGCAGAAGCTGCAGCTTGAAATACCTCTGATATGGAGTTGAAGATAAGTCATAGAATATAAGTCATTGATTTGTTGGTTTTATTTGTTGGAGTTAAAGTGTCTTAACCATGTGCAAAACACTTTAGGACGTGAGCTGTCGCTCTTACCACGTTGAAATATGTGTGGGTAGATTAAGCGAGAGCGCTCTCTGCTGGTTGAAAAAGCTTACAGCACCTGGCATTCCCAGGCGGTCTCCCATCCAAGTACTAACCAGGCCCTACCCTGCTTAGCTTCCGAGATCAGACGAGATCGGGCGCATCCAGGCTGGTATGGCCGTAAGCTGAAGCTGCAGCTTGAAATACTTCTTATATGGAGTTGAAGATAAGTATATAATACAAGTCATTGATTTGTTGGTGATAATAATTTAGAAGCGCTTATTTGTTGGAGTTAAAGTGCCTTAACCATGTGCAAAACACTTTAGGACGTGAGCTGTCGCTCTTACCACGTTGAAATATGTGTGGGTAGATTAAGCGAGAGCGCTCTCTGCTGGTTGAAAAAGCTTACAGCACCTGGTATTCCCAGGCGGTCTCCCATCCAAGTACTAACCAGGCCCGACCCTGCTTAGCTTCCGAGATCAGACGAGATCGGGCGCATCCAGGCTGGTATGGCTGTAAGCAGAAGCTGCAGCTTGAAATACCTCTTATATGGAGTTGAAGATAAGTCATAGCATATAAGTCATTGATTTGTTGGTTTTATTTGTTGGAGTTAAAGTGCCTTAACCATGTGCAAAACCCTTTAGGACGTGAGCTGTCGCTGTTACCACGTTGAAATATGTGTGGGTAGATTAAGCGAGAGCGCTCTCTGCTGGTTGAAAAAGCTTACAGCACCTGATATTCCCAGGCGGTCTCCCATCCAAGTACTAACCAGGCCCGACCCTGCTTAGCTTCCGAGATCAGACGAGATCGGGCGCATCCAGGCTGGTATGGCCGTAAGCTGACGCTGCAGCTTGAAATACCTCTTATATGGAGTTGAAGATAAGTCATAGAATATAAGTCATTGATTTGTTGGTTTTATTTGTTGGAGGTAAAGTGCCTTAACCATGTGCAAAACACTTTAGGACGTGAGCTGTCGCTGTTACCACGTTGAAATATGTGTGGGTAGATTAAGCGAGAGCGCTCTCTGCTGGTTGAAAAAGCTTACAGCACCTGATATTCCCAGGCGGTCTCCCATCCAAGTACTAACCAGGCCCGACCCTGCTTAGCTTCCGAGATCAGACGAGATCGGGCGCATCCAGGCTGGTATGGCCGTAAGCTGAAGCTGCAGCTTGAAATACCTCTTATATGGAGTTGAAGATAAGTCATATAATATAAGTCATTGATTTGTTGGTGATAATAATTTAGAAGCGCTTATTTGTTGGAGTTAAAGTGCCTTAACCATGTGAAAAACACTTTTGGACGTGAGCTGTCGCTGTTACCATGTTGAAATATGTGTGGGTAGATTAAGCGAGAGCGCTCTCTGCTGGTTGAAAAAGCTTACAGCACCTGGTATTCCCAGGCGGTCTCCCATCCAAGTACTAACCAGGCCCGACCCTGCTTAGCTTCCGAGATCAGACGAGATCGGGCGCATCCATGCTGGTATGGCCGTAAGCAGAAGCTGCAGCTTGAAATACCTCTTATATGGAGTTGAAGATAAGTCATAGAATATAAGTCATTGATTTGTTGGTTTTATTTGTTGGAGTTAAAGTGCCTTAACCATGTGCAAAACACTTTTGGACGTGAGCTGTCGCTCTTACCACGTTGAAATATGTGTGGGTAGATTAAGCGAGAGCGCTCTCTGCTGGTTGAAAAAGCTTACAGCACCTGGTATTCCCAGGCGGTCTCCCATCCAGGTACTAACCAGGCCCTACCCTGCTTAGCTTCCGAGATCAGACGAGATCGGGCGCATCCAGGCTGGTATGGCCATAAGCTGAAGCTGCAGCTTGAAATACTTCTTATATGGAGTTGAAGATAAGTCATATAATACAAGTCATTGATTTGTTGGTGATAATAATTTAGAAGCGCTTATTTGTTGGAGTTAAAGTGCCTTAACCATGTGCAAAACACTTTAGGACGTGAGCTGTCGCTGTTACCACGTTGAAATATGTGTAGGTAGATTAAGCGAGAGCGCTCTCTGCTGGTTGAAAATGCTTACAGCACCTGGTATTCCGAGGCGGTCTCCCATCCAAGTACTAACCGGGCCCGACCCTGCTTAGCTTCCGAGATCAGACGAGATCGGGCGCATCCAGGCTGGTATGGCCGTAAGCTGAAGTTGCAGCTTGAAATACCTCTTATATGGAGTTGAAGATAAGTCATATAATATAAGTCATTGATTTGTTGGTGATAATAATTTAGAAGCACTTATTTGTTGGAGTTAAAGTGCCTTAACCATGTGCAAAACACTTTAGGACATGAGCTGTCGCTGTTACCACGTTGAAATATGTGTGGGTAGATTAAGCGAGAGCGCTCTCTGCTGGTTGAAAAAGCTTACAGCACCTGGTATTCCCAGGCGGTCTCCCATCCAAGTACTAACCAGGCCCGACCCTGCTTAGCTTCCGAGATCAGGGGCCTGTACTACGAAGCGGGATTTGGGGTTAGCGAGGTAACTTCAGGTTTAACCCTGGGTTTTCAGGACTACGACGGTGGTTCACTTCTTATCGGGGCACATCGCCATGGTAACTTATGCTGAACCGCTAACCGGCTCCGGAGCAGGTTATGTTCGAGATACAGATCGCCGGGTGTAAAAGCACCGCCCACTGACCAATCAGCTCTCTTGGAAAATGGCATGCCCTTTCGAAGAGAATCCAGTGGAGCTTGGTGCGTGGATCGTGAGAGGATCCCTCCGAACAGAACGCGTATTCAGGGCCACCAAAACCCCTTTGCTTTCCCTGTATGAACGATCCAAAAAAATCAAAAAAAAAGGAAAAAAGGAAAAAAAGAAAAAAGAGGTGGAGGAGAAAATAAAAAATAAATCAATCAATGAATAAATAAAACAAATCATCACCCAAAATCCGATGTACAGTCAATCCAAAACTAATACCAATTAAATAAATAAATCAAGAAGAAATCAAAAAGAAGATGCATTTGTAAGGGGATAGCAAAAAAGGGATTTTCAATTTCGTCCCTCGAACATTCTGAGAAGTCACTTTAAAATACTAAACACCCCCCTCCTGAAAAAATAAAAAATAAAATAAAATAAATAAAAAAACCCAATTCTTTGGTACAGCATCAGCACAAGTTATCGGTCAACAACAATAGTTATAGAACCAATATATACAGGACTGTCTCAGAAAATTAGAATATTGTGATTTTCTGTAATGCAAACACAAAAACAAAAAAATGTCATACATTTTGGATTCATTACAAATCAACTGAAATATTGCAAGCCTTTTATTATTTTAATATTGCTGATCATGGTTTACAGTTTAAGATTAAGATTCCCAGAATATTCAAATATATGTTTATATCCCTATGAATTTACACATTTATACAGTCAGCGATCTTTTGCCAGCTGTCTTTCCTGCATTTTGCAGCTGCAACTGTGTTGCTTTTTGCCTGTATTATATGCCTATACTCATCATATTTCCGTAAAATTATAGTTTGCTCTTCGCTACTGAAATAAGCGGCTCTGACAGCGGACTTCTCCATGCTTGCGATTGGTCATGCGCTGAAAACACCGCCCCTTTTATGTGCACGCGCTCATATCAAGATTGGAGAAACCTGGGTTGATATACCGAGTTGATAACCACTGTCGTGTGACCGCTTAGCGTGATTGCAATTGTCCCGCTTAGTGAATCTGGATAAGGAAAAGATATCCTGGATATGTTGAACTTGCTTCGTAGTACAGGCCCCAGACGAGATCGGGTGCATCCAGGCTGGTATGGCCGTAAGCAGAAGCTGCAGCTTGAAATACCTCTTATATGGAGTTGAAGATAAGTCATAGAATATAAGTCATTGATTTGTTGGTTTTATTTGTTGGAGTTAAAGTGCCTTAACCATGTGCAAAACACTTTAGGACGTGAGCTGTTGCTGTTACCACGTTGAAATATGTGTGGCTAGATTAAGCAAGACCGTTCTCTGCTGGTTGAAAATGCTTACAGCACCTGGTATTCCCAGTCGGTCTCCCATCCAAGTACTAACCAGGCCCGACCCTGCTTAGCTTCCGAGATCAGACGAGATCGGGCTCATCCAGGCTGGTATGGCCGTAAGCAGAAGCTGCAGCTTGAAATACCTCTGATATGGAGTTGAAGATAAGTCATAGAATATAAGTCATTGATTTGTTGGTTTTATTTGTTGGAGTTAAAGTGTCTTAACCATGTGCAAAACACTTTAGGACGTGAGCTGTCGCTCTTACCACGTTGAAATATGTGTGGGTAGATTAAGCGAGAGCGCTCTCTGCTGGTTGAAAAAGCTTACAGCACCTGGCATTCCCAGGCGGTCTCCCATCCAAGTACTAACCAGGCCCGACCCTGCTTAGCTTCCGAGATCAGACGAGATCGGGCGCATCCAGGCTGGTATGGCCGTAAGCTGAAGCTGCAGCTTGAAATACTTCTTATATGGAGTTGAAGATAAGTATATAATACAAGTCATTGATTTGTTGGTGATAATAATTTAGAAGCGCTTATTTGTTGGAGTTAAAGTGCCTTAACCATGTGCAAAACACTTTAGGACGTGAGCTGTCGCTCTTACCACGTTGAAATATGTGTGGGTAGATTAAGCGAGAGCGCTCTCTGCTGGTTGAAAAAGCTTACAGCACCTGGTATTCCCAGGCGGTCTCCCATCCAAGTACTAACCAGGCCCGACCCTGCTTAGCTTCCGAGATCAGACGAGATCGGGCGCATCCAGGCTGGTATGGCTGTAAGCAGAAGCTGCAGCTTGAAATACCTCTTATATGGAGTTGAAGATAAGTCATAGCATATAAGTCATTGATTTGTTGGTTTTATTTGTTGGAGTTAAAGTGCCTTAACCATGTGCAAAACCCTTTAGGACGTGAGCTGTCGCTGTTACCACGTTGAAATATGTGTGGGTAGATTAAGCGAGAGCGCTCTCTGCTGGTTGAAAAAGCTTACAGCACCTGATATTCCCAGGCGGTCTCCCATCCAAGTACTAACCAGGCCCGACCCTGCTTAGCTTCCGAGATCAGACGAGATCGGGCGCATCCAGGCTGGTATGGCCGTAAGCTGATGCTGCAGCTTGAAATACCTCTTATATGGAGTTGAAGATAAGTCATAGAATATAAGTCATTGATTTGTTGGTTTTATTTGTTGGAGGTAAAGTGCCTTAACCATGTGCAAAACACTTTAGGACGTGAGCTGTCGCTGTTACCACGTTGAAATATGTGTGGGTAGATTAAGCGAGAGCGCTCTCTGCTGGTTGAAAAAGCTTACAGCACCTGATATTCCCAGGCGGTCTCCCATCCAAGTACTAACCAGGCCCGACCCTGCTTAGCTTCCAAGATCAGACGAGATCGGGCGCATCCAGGCTGGTATGGCCGTAAGCTGAAGCTGCAGCTTGAAATACCTCTTATATGGAGTTGAAGATAAGTCATATAATATAAGTCATTGATTTGTTGGTGATAATAATTTAGAAGCGCTTATTTGTTGGAGTTAAAGTGCCTTAACCATGTGAAAAACACTTTTGGACGTGAGCTGTCGCTGTTACCATGTTGAAATATGTGTGGGTAGATTAAGCGAGAGCGCTCTCTGCTGGTTGAAAAAGCTTACAGCACCTGGTATTCCCAGGCGGTCTCCCATCCAAGTACTAACCAGGCCCGACCCTGCTTAGCTTCCGAGATCAGACGAGATCGGGCGCATCCATGCTGGTATGGCCGTAAGCAGAAGCTGCAGCTTGAAATACCTCTTATATGGAGTTGAAGATAAGTCATAGAATATAAGTCATTGATTTGTTGGTTTTATTTGTTGGAGTTAAAGTGCCTTAACCATGTGCAAAACACTTTTGGACGTGAGCTGTCGCTCTTACCACGTTGAAATATGTGTGGGTAGATTAAGCGAGAGCGCTCTCTGCTGGTTGAAAAAGCTTACAGCACCTGGTATTCCCAGGCGGTCTCCCATCCAGGTACTAACCAGGCCCTACCCTGCTTAGCTTCCGAGATCAGACGAGATCGGGCGCATCCAGGCTGGTATGGCCATAAGCTGAAGCTGCAGCTTGAAATACTTTTTATATGGAGTTGAAGATAAGTCATATAATACAAGTCATTGATTTGTTGGTGATAATAATTTAGAAGCGCTTATTTGTTGGAGTTAAAGTGCCTTAACCATGTGCAAAACACTTTAGGACGTGAGTTGTCGCTGTTACCACGTTGAAATATGTGTAGGTAGATTAAGCGAGAGCGCTCTCTGCTGGTTGAAAATGCTTACAGCACCTGGTATTCCGAGGCGGTCTCCCATCCAAGTACTAACCGGGCCCGACCCTGCTTAGCTTCCGAGATCAGATGAGATCGGGCGCATCCAGGCTGGTATGGCCGTAAGCTGAAGTTGCAGCTTGAAATACCTCTTATATGGAGTTGAAGATAAGTCATATAATATAAGTCATTGATTTGTTGGTGATAATAATTTAGAAGCACTTATTTGTTGGAGTTAAAGTGCCTTAACCATGTGCAAAACACTTTAGGACATGAGCTGTCGCTGTTACCACGTTGAAATATGTGTGGGTAGATTAAGCGAGAGCGCTCTCTGCTGGTTGAAAAAGCTTACAGCACCTGGTATTCCCAGGCGGTCTCCCATCCAAGTACTAACCAGGCCCGACCCTGCTTAGCTTCCGAGATCAGGGGCCTGTACTACGAAGCGGGATTTGGGGTTAGCGAGGTAACTTCAGGTTTAACCCTGGGTTTTCAGGACTACGACGGTGGTTCACTTCTTATCGGGGCACATCGCCATGGTAACTTATGCTGAACCGCTAACCGGCTCCGGAGCAGGTTATGTTCGAGATACAGATCGCCGGGTGTAAAAGCACCGCCCACTGACCAATCAGCTCTCTTGGAAAATGGCATGCCCTTTCGAAGAGAATCCAGTGGAGCTTGGTGCGTGGATCGTGAGAGGATCCCTCCGAACAGAACGCGTATTCAGGGCCACCAAAACCCCTTTGCTTTCCCTGTATGAACGATCCAAAAAAATCAAAAAAAAAGGAAAAAAGGAAAAAAAGAAAAAAGAGGTGGAGGAGAAAATAAAAAATAAATCAATCAATGAATAAATAAAACAAATCATCACCCAAAATCCGATGTACAGTCAATCCAAAACTAATACCAATTAAATAAATAAATCAAGAAGAAATCAAAAAGAAGATGCATTTGTAAGGGGATAGCAAAAAAGGGATTTTCAATTTCGTCCCTCGAACATTCTGAGAAGTCACTTTAAAATACTAAACACCCCCCTCCTGAAAAAATAAAAAATAAAATAAAATAAATAAAAAAACCCAATTCTTTGGTACAGCATCAGCACAAGTTATCGGTCAACAACAATAGTTATAGAACCAATATATACAGGACTGTCTCAGAAAATTAGAATATTGTGATTTTCTGTAATGCAAACACAAAAACAAAAAAATGTCATACATTTTGGATTCATTACAAATCAACTGAAATATTGCAAGCCTTTTATTATTTTAATATTGCTGATCATGGTTTACAGTTTAAGATTAAGATTCCCAGAATATTCAAATATATGTTTATATCCCTATGAATTTACACATTTATACAGTCAGCGATCTTTTGCCAGCTGTCTTTCCTGCATTTTGCAGCTGCAACTGTGTTGCTTTTTGCCTGTATTATATGCCTATACTCATCATATTTCCGTAAAATTATAGTTTGCTCTTCGCTACTGAAATAAGCGGCTCTGACAGCGGACTTCTCCATGCTTGCGATTGGTCATGCGCTGAAAACACCGCCCCTTTTATGTGCACGCGCTCATATCCAGATTGGAGAAACCTGGGTTGATATACCGAGTTGATAACCACTGTCGTGTGACCGCTTAGCGTGATTGCAATTGTCCCGCTTAGTGAATCTGGATAAGGAAAAGATATCCTGGATATGTTGAACTTGCTTCGTAGTACAGGCCCCAGACGAGATCGGGTGCATCCAGGCTGGTATGGCCGTAAGCAGAAGCTGCAGCTTGAAATACCTCTTATATGGAGTTGAAGATAAGTCATAGAATATAAGTCATTGATTTGTTGGTTTTATTTGTTGGAGTTAAAGTGCCTTAACCATGTGCAAAACACTTTAGGACGTGAGCTGTTGCTGTTACCACGTTGAAATATGTGTGGGTAGATTAAGCGAGAGCGCTCTCTGCTGGTTGAAAATGCTTACAGCACCTGGTATTCCCAGGCGGTCTCCCATCCAAGTACTAACCAGGCCCGACCCTGCTTAGCTTCCGAGATCAGACGAGATCGGGCGCATCCAGGCTGGTATGGCCGTAAGCGGAAGCTGCTGCTTGAAATACCTCTTATATGGAGTTGAAGATAAGTCATATAATATAAGTCATTGATTTGTTGGTGATAATAATTTAGAAGCGTTTATTTGTTGGAGTTAAAGTGCCTTAACCATGTGCAAAACACTTTAGGACGTGAGCTGTCGCTGTTACCACGTTGAAATATGTGTGGGTAGATTAAGCGAGAGCGCTCTCCGCTGGTTGAAAATGCTTACAGCACCTGGTATTCCGAGGCAGTCTCCCATCCAAGTACTAACCAGGCCCGAACCTGCTTAGCTTCCGAGATCAGACGAGATCAGGCGCATCCAGGCTGGTATGGCCGTAAGCAGAATCTGCTGCTTGAAATACCTCTTATATGGAGTTGAAGATAAGTCATAGAATATAAGTCATTGATTTGTTGGTTTTATTTGTTGGAGTTAAAGTGCCTTAACCATGTGCAAAACACTTTAGGACGTGAGCTGTCGCTCTTTCCACGTTGAAATATGTGTGGGTAGATTAAGCGAGAGCGCTCTCTGCTGGTTGAAAATGCTTACAGCACCTGGTATTCCCAGGCGGTCTCCCATCCAAGTACTAACCAGGCCCGACCCTGCTTAGCTTCCGAGATCAGACGAGATCGGGCACATCCAGGCTGGTATGGCCGTAATCTGAAGCTGCAGCTTGAAATACTTCTTATATGGAGTTGAAGATAAGTATATAATACAAGTCATTGATTTGTTGGTGATAATAATTTAGAAGCGCTTATTTGTTGGAGTTAAAGTGCCTTAACCATGTGCAAAATACTTTAGGACGTGAGCTGTCGCTCTTACCACGTTGAAATATGTGTGGGTAGATTAAGCGAGAGCGCTCTCTGCTGGTTGAAAAAGCTTACAGCACCTGGTATTCCCAGGCGGTCTCCCATCCAAGTACTAACCAGGCCCGACCCTGCTTAGCTTCCGAGATCAGACGAGATCGGGCGCATCCAGGCTGGTATGGCCGTAAGCTGAAGCTGCAGCTTGAAATACTTCTTATATGGAGTTGAAGATAAGTATATAATACAAGTCATTGATTTGTTGGTGATAATAATTTAGAAGCGCTTATTTGTTGGAGTTAAAGTGCCTTAACCATGTGAAAAACACTTTAGGACGTGAGCTGTCGCTGTTACCACGTTGAAATATGTGTGGGTAGATTAAGCGAGAGCGCTCTCTGCTGGTTGAAAAAGCTTACAGCACCTGGTATTCCCAGGCGGTCTCCCATCCAAGTACTAACCAGGCCCGACCCTGCTTAGCTTCCGAGATCAGACGAGATCGGGCGCATCCAGGCTGGTATGGCTGTAAGCAGAAGCTGCAGCTTGAAATACCTCTTATATGGAGTTGAAGATAAGTCATAGCATATAAGTCATTGATTTGTTGGTTTTATTTGTTGGAGTTAAAGTGCCTTAACCATGTGCAAAACCCTTTAGGACGTGAGCTGTCGCTGTTACCACGTTGAAATATGTGTGGGTAGATTAAGCGAGAGCGCTCTCTGCTGGTTGAAAAAGCTTACAGCACCTGATATTCCCAGGCGGTCTCCCATCCAAGTACTAACCAGGCCCGACCCTGCTTAGCTTCCGAGATCAGACGAGATCGGGCGCATCCAGGCTGGTATGGCCGTAAGCTGAAGCTGCAGCTTGAAATACCTCTTATATGGAGTTGAAGATAAGTCATAGAATATAAGTCATTGATTTGTTGGTTTTATTTGTTGGAGTTAAAGTGCCTTAACCATGTGCAAAACACTTTAGGACGTGAGCTGTCGCTGTTACCACGTTGAAATATGTGTGGGTAGATTAAGCGAGAGCGCTCTCTGCTGGTTGAAAAAGCTTACAGCACCTGATATTCCCAGGCGGTCTCCCATCCAAGTACTAACCAGGCCCGACCCTGCTTAGCTTCCGAGATCAGACGAGATCGGGCGCATCCAGGCTGGTATGGCCGTAAGCTGAAGCTGCAGCTTGAAATACCTCTTATATGGAGTTGAAGATAAGTCATATAATATAAGTCATTGATTTGTTGGTGATAATAATTTAGAAGCGCTTATTTGTTGGAGTTAAAGTGCCTTAACCATGTGCAAAACACTTTAGGACGTGAGCTGTCGCTGTTACCACGTTGAAATATGTGTGGGTAGATTAAGCGAGAGCGCTCTCTGCTGGTTGAAAATGCTTACAGCACCTGGTATTCCCAGGCGGTCTCCCATCCAAGTACTAACCAGGCCCGACCCTGCTTAGCTTCCGAGATCAGACAAGATCAGGCGCATCCAGGCTGGTATGGCCGTAAGCAGAAGCTGCTGCTTGAAATACCTCTTATATGGAGTTGAAGATAAGTCATATAATATAAGTCATTGATTTGTTGGTGATAATAATTTAGAAGCGCTTATTTGTTGGAGTTAAAGTGCCTTAACCATATGAAAAACACTTTTGGACGTGAGCTGTCGCTGTTACCACGTTGAAATATGTGTGGGTAGATTAAGCGAGAGCGCTCTCTGCTGGTTGAAAAAGCTTACAGCACCTGGTATTCCCAGGCGGTCTCCCATCCTGGTACTAACCAGGCCCTACCCTGCTTAGCTTCCGAGATCAGACGAGATCGGGCGCATCCAGGCTGGTATGGCCGTAAGCTGAAGCTGCAGCTTGAAATACTTCTTATATGGAGTTGAAGATAAGTCATATAATACAAGTCATTGATTTGTTGGTGATAATAATTTAGAAGCGCTTATTTGTTGGAGTTAAAGTGCCTTAACCATGTGCAAAACACTTTAGGACGTGAGCTGTCGCTGTTACCACGTTGAAATATGTGTAGGTAGATTAAGCGAGAGCGCTCTCTGCTGGTTGAAAATGCTTACAGCACCTGGTATTCCGAGGCGGTCTCCCATCCAAGTACTAACCGGGCCCGACCCTGCTTAGCTTCCGAGATCAGACGAGATCGGGCGCATCCAGGCTGGTATGGCCGTAAGCTGAAGTTGCAGCTTGAAATACCTCTTATATAGAGTTGAAGATAAGTCATATAATATAAGTCATTGATTTGTTGGTGATAATAATTTAGAAGCACTTATTTGTTGGAGTTAAAGTGCCTTAACCATGTGCAAAACACTTTAGGACATGAGCTGTCGCTGTTACCACGTTGAAATATGTGTGGGTAGATTAAGCGAGAGCGCTGTCTGCTGGTTGAAAAAGCTTACAGCACCTGGTATTCCCAGGCGGTCTCCCATCCAAGTACTAACCAGGCCCGACCCTGCTTAGCTTCCGAGATCAGGGGCCTGTACTACGAAGCGGGATTTGGGGTTAGCGAGGTAACTTCAGGTTTAACCCTGGGTTTTCAGGACTACGACGGTGGTTCACTTCTTATCGGGGCACATCGCCATGGTAACTTATGCTGAACCGCTAACCTGCTCCGGAGCAGGTTATGTTCGAGATACAGATCGCCGGGTGTAAAAGCACCGCCCACTGACCAATCAGCTCTCTTGGAAAATGGCATGCCCTTTCGAAGAGAATCCAGTGGAGCTTGGTGCGCGGATCGTGAGAGGATCCCTCCGAACAGAACGCGTATTCAGGGCCACCAAAACCCCTTTGCTTTCCCTGTATGAACGATCCAAAAAAATCAAAAAAAAAGGAAAAAAGGAAAAAAAGAAAAAAGAGGTGGAGGAGAAAATAAAAAATAAATCAATCAATGAATAAATAAAACAAATCATCACCCAAAATCCGATGTACAGTCAATCCAAAACTAATACCAATTAAATAAATAAATCAAGAAGAAATCAAAAAGAAGATGCATTTGTAAGGGGATAGCAAAAAAGGGATTTTCAATTTCGTCCCTCGAACATTCTGAGAAGTCACTTTAAAATACTAAACACCCCCCTCCTGAAAAAATAAAAAATAAAATAAAATAAATAAAAAAACCCAATTCTTTGGTACAGCATCAGCACAAGTTATCGGTCAACAACAATAGTTATAGAACCAATATATACAGGACTGTCTCAGAAAATTAGAATATTGTGATTTTCTGTAATGCAAACACAAAAACAAAAAAATGTCATACATTCTGGATTCATTACAAATCAACTGAAATATTGCAAGCCTTTTATTATTTTAATATTGCTGATCATGGTTTACAGTTTAAGATTAAGATTCCCAGAATATTCAAATATATGTTTATATCCCTATGAATTTACACATTTATACAGTCAGCGATCTTTTGCCAGCTGTCTTTCCTGCATTTTGCAGCTGCAACTGTGTTGCTTTTTGCCTGTATTATATGCCTATACTCATCATATTTCCGTAAAATTATAGTTTGCTCTTCGCTACTGAAATAAGCGGCTCTGACAGCGGACTTCTCCATGCTTGCGATTGGTCATGCGCTGAAAACACCGCCCCTTTTATGTGCACGCGCTCATATCCAGATTGGAGAAACCTGGGTTGATATACCGAGTTGATAACCACTGTCGTGTGACCGCTTAGCGTGATTGCAATTGTCCCGCTTAGTGAATCTGGATAAGGAAAAGATATCCTGGATATGTTGAACTTGCTTCGTAGTACAGGCCCCAGACGAGATCGGGTGCATCCAGGCTGGTATGGCCGTAAGCAGTTTTTCAATTTTTTTTTTATCTATATAGCGTCTAATACAACAGAGTTGTCTCTAGACGCTTTACAGAGACCCATACCCAGAACATGACCCCCGAGCAGTTATTACATAAACAATGGCAGGTAAAAACTCCCCTAGTGGGAGAAAAACCTTAAGCCAAACAGTGGCAAGGAAAAACTCCCCTTTAGGAGGGAAGAAACCTTGAGCAGGACCAGGCTCATCAGGGGGGACCCTCCTGCCGAGGGCCAGACTGGTGGGTCAGGGACGGCAACAGCACAGCAGGCAGGTGGAAGCAGCAACGGGATGACCGGGGGTGGGGACCGCAGGCCAGCACACAGCTCCCGAAGCTCCGGCCCAATCAGCAAGTCCCAGGTTAGGGTGCAGGGTCAGGAAAAGACTTGTGCTCCGTAATGCAAGCTACAAGCCACCCACGGCCACCTGCAGGACAAAAGAGAGAAAAGGGAGGAGAAGGGGGGGCCAACAACGGGATGACCAGGGGTGGGGACCGCAGGCCAGCACGCAGCTCCCGAAGCTCCGGCCCAATCATCAAGTCCCAGGTTGGGGTGCAGGGTCGGGGAAAGGTTGAGAAGGGGCAGGGCCAGGGAGAGGAGTCTTGAGGGACGAACATTCTCCCCCGCCCAAAAGGGGCCGTTACCCTGCCCCCCTCACTCCCACACTGCAGGTTCCGGTGTCCGGCAAAGGATGCTGCAACATGGACAAAAGAGAGAAAAGGGAGGAGAAGGGGGGGCCAGCACAAGAAACCACAGGAGCGACTCTGACACACTAAAGTTTACACTACCTAGAGATTTACCAACACCAGCTAGAGGTTTACTAAACACTAACTATAGACTTTACTAAACAGAAAGGTTTTAAGTTTAGTTTTAAAGGTGGAGGTGGTGTCAGCCTCCTTAACCCAGATTGGAAGTTGGTTCCATAGTAGTGGCGCCTGATAGCAGAACGCCCGCCCTCCAAATCTACATTTAGATACTCTAGGAACTACGAGTAAACCTGCACTCTGAGAACGGAGAGCTCTGACAGGAACATAAGGCACTATCAGGTCTTGCAAATAATGCGGAGCTAAGCCGTTTTGGGCTTTATACGCAAGTAATAAAATTTTAAATTGGATTCTGAATTTTACGGGTAACCAATGGAGCGACGCTAACACTGGAGAGACGTGGTCTCTCCTGCTAATTCCTGTCAGTACTCGTGCTGCTGCATTTTGGATCAGCTGGAGCCTATTCAGCAAATTACTTGGACATCCTGCTAACAACACATTACAGTAATCTAGTCTAGAAGATACAAACGCATGAACTAGTTTTTCTGCATCACTCTGTGAGAGGATTTTCCTAATCTTTGCAATATTACGGAGATGGAAAAAGGCTATTTTACAAACCTGATTGACATATGGTTTAAACGACAAATCCTGATCGAAAATAACACCAAGATTTCTCACAGTTGCACTGGAAGCCATCGCAACACCATCTAATCCCTTCCTAGGATGCTCTGGACCAAGAATGATAACCTCTGTTTTATCTGAATTTAGAAGCAGGAAATTTCTGGACATCCAGTCCTTGATGTCCCTAAGACATGCCTGAAGTTTAACTAACGGTTCTGTTTCATCCGGCTTCATAGACAAATAGAGCTGCGTATCATCAGCATAACAATGAAATTGTATGCCGTGATTCTGGATTATACTTCCCAACGGCTGCATGTATAAACTGAACAAGATTGGCCCTAGCACTGAACCCTGCGGAACACCATAACAGACCCTTGACTGTTCTGAAGAAACCTCATGTACATGAACAAACTGGAACCTGTCAGATAGGTATGATTTAAACCAACATAGAGCTGTCCCTTTAATCCCAACAACATGCTCTAACCTGTGCAGTAAAATGCCATGATCTATAGTGTCAAAAGCAGCACTGAGGTCCAGTAGAACCAGTATGGACACTAATCCCTTATCTGAGGCCATAAGGAGGTCATTTGTGACTCGAACAAGTGCTGTCTCTGTGCTATGATGCATTCTGAACCCTGACTGAAAGACTTCAAACAGATCATTTCTATACAAATAGTCACATAACTGGCTTGAAACTGCCTTTTCCAGAATTTTAGACACAAATGGAAGGTTGGAAATTGGTCTATAATTAGCTAAGGTGTCTGGGTCAAGAGAAGGTTTTTTAAGTAAAGGCTTCTGTAAGCAGAAGCTGCAGCTTGAAATACCTCTTATATGGAGTTGAAGATAAGTCATAGAATATAAGTTATTGATTTGTTGGTTTTATTTGTTGGAGTTAAAGTGCCTTAACCATGTGCAAAACACTTTAGGACGTGAGCTGTTGCTGTTACCACGTTGAAATATGTGTGGGTAGATTAAGCGAGAGCGCTCTCTGCTGGTTGAAAATGCTTACAGCACCTGGTATTCCCAGGCGGTCTCCCATCCAAGTACTAACCAGGCCCGACCCTGCTTAGCTTCCGAGATCAGACGAGATCGGGCGCATCCAGGCTGGTATGGCCGTAAGCAGAAGCTGCTGCTTGAAATACCTCTTATATGGAGTTGAAGATAAGTCATATAATATAAGTCATTGATTTGTTGGTGATAATAATTTAGAAGCGTTTATTTGTTGGAGTTAAAGTGCCTTAACCATGTGCAAAACACTTTAGGACGTGAGCTGTCGCTGTTACCACGTTGAAATATGTGTGGGTAGATTAAGCGAGAGCGCTCTCTGCTGGTTGAAAATGCTTACAGCACCTGGTATTCCGAGGCAGTCTCCCATCCAAGTACTAACCAGGCCCGAACCTGCTTAGCTTCCGAGATCAGACGAGATCAGGCGCATCCAGGCTGGTATGGCCGTAAGCAGAATCTGCTGCTTGAAATACCTCTTATATGGAGTTGAAGATAAGTCATAGAATATAAGTCATTGATTTGTTGGTTTTATTTGTTGGAGTTAAAGTGCCTTAACCATGTGCAAAACACTTTAGGACGTGAGCTGTCGCTCTTACCACGTTGAAATATGTGTGGGTAGATTAAGCGAGAGCGCTCTCTGCTGGTTGAAAAAGCTTACAGCACCTGGTATTCCCAGGCGGTCTCCCATCCAAGTACTAACCAGGCCCGACCCTGCTTAGCTTCCGAGATCAGACGAGATCGGGCGCATCCAGGCTGGTATGGCTGTAAGCAGAAGCTGCAGCTTGAAATACCTCTTATATGGAGTTGAAGATAAGTCATAGCATATAAGTCATTGATTTGTTGGTTTTATTTGTTGGAGTTAAAGTGCCTTAACCATGTGCAAAACCCTTTAGGACGTGAGCTGTCGCTGTTACCACGTTGAAATATGTGTGGGTAGATTAAGCGAGAGCGCTCTCTGCTGGTTGAAAAAGCTTACAGCACCTGATATTCCCAGGCGGTCTCCCATCCAAGTACTAACCAGGCCCGACCCTGCTTAGCTTCCGAGATCAGACGAGATCGGGCACATCAAGGCTGGTATGGCCGTAAGCTGAAGCTGCAGCTTGAAATACCTCTTATATGGAGTTGAAGATAAGTCATAGAATATAAGTCATTGATTTGTTGGTTTTATTTGTTGGAGTTAAAGTGCCTTAACCATGTGCAAAACACTTTAGGACGTGAGCTGTCGCTGTTACCACGTTGAAATATGTGTGGGTAGATTAAGCGAGAGCGCTCTCTGCTGGTTGAAAAAGCTTACAGCACCTGATATTCCCAGGCGGTCTCCCATCCAAGTACTAACCAGGCCCGACCCTGCTTAGCTTCCGAGATCAGACGAGATCGGGCGCATCCAGGCTGGTCTGGCCGTAAGCTGAAGCTGCAGCTTGAAATACCTCTTATATGGAGTTGAAGATAAGTCATATAATATAAGTCATTGATTTGTTGGTGATAATAATTTAGAAGCGCTTATTTGTTGGAGTTAAAGTGCCTTAACCATGTGCAAAACACTTTAGGACGTGAGCTGTCGCTGTTACCACGTTGAAATATGTGTGGGTAGATTAAGCGAGAGCGCTCTCTGCTGGTTGAAAATGCTTACAGCACCTGGTATTCCCAGGCGGTCTCCCATCCAAGTACTAACCAGGCCCGACCCTGCTTAGCTTCCGAGATCAGACAAGATCGGGCGCATCCAGGCTGGTATGGCCGTAAGCAGAAGCTGCTGCTTGAAATACCTCTTATATGGAGTTGAAGATAAGTCATATAATATAAGTCATTGATTTGTTGGTGATAATAATTTAGAAGCGCTTATTTGTTGGAGTTAAAGTGCCTTAACCATGTGCAAAACACTTTTGGACGTGAGCTGTCGCTCTTACCACGTTGAAATATGTGTGGGTAGATTAAGCGAGAGCGCTCTCTGCTGGTTGAAAAAGCTTACAGCACCTGGTATTCCCAGGCGGTCTCCCATCCAAGTACTAACCAGGCCCGACCCTGCTTAGCTTCCGAGATCAGACGAGATCGGGCGCATCCAGGCTGGTATGGCCATAAGCTGAAGGTGCAGCTTGAAATACTTCTTATATGGAGTTGAAGATAAGTCATATAATACAAGTCATTGATTTGTTGGTGATAATAATTTAGAAGCGCTTATTTGTTGGAGTTAAAGTGCCTTAACCATGTGCAAAACACTTTAGGACGTGAGCTGTCGCTGTTACCACGTTGAAATATGTGTAGGTAGATTAAGCGAGAGCGCTCTCTGCTGGTTGAAAATGCTTACAGCACCTGGTATTCCGAGGCGGTCTCCCATCCAAGTACTAACCAGGCCCGACCCTGCTTAGCTTCCGAGATCAGACGAGATCGGGCGCATCCAGGCTGGTATGGCCGTAAGCAGAATCTGCTGCTTCAAATACCTCTTATATGGAGTTGAAGATAAGTCATAGAATATAAGTCATTGATTTGTTGGTTTTATTTGTTGGAGTTAAAGTGCCTTAACCATGTGCAAAACACTTTAGGACGTGAGCTGTCGCTGTTACCACGTTGAAATATGTGTGGGTAGATTAAGCGAGAGCGCTCTCTGCTGGTTGAAAAAGCTTACAGCACCTGATATTCCCAGGCGGTCTCCTATCCAAGTACTAACCAGGCCCGACCCTGCTGAGCTTCCGAGATCAGACGAGATCGGGCGCATCCAGGCTGGTCTGGCCGTAAGCTGAAGCTGCAGCTTGAAATACCTCTTATATGGAGTTGAAGATAAGTCATATAATATAAGTCATTGATTTGTTGGTGATAATAATTTAGAAGCGCTTATTTGTTGGGTTTAAAGTGCCTTAACCATGTGCAAAACACTTTAGGACGTGAGCTGTCGCTGTTACCACGTTGAAATATGTGTGGGTAGATTAAGCGAGAGCGCTCTCTGCTGGTTGAAAATGCTTACAGCACCTGGTATTCCCAGGCGGTCTCCCATCCAAGTACTAACCAGGCCCGACCCATGCTTAGCTTCCGAGATCAGACATGATCGGGCACATCCAGGCTGGTATGGCCGTAAGCAGAAGCTGCTGCTTGAAATACCTCTTATATGGAGTTGAAGATAAGTCATATAATATAAGTCATTGATTTGTTGGTGATAATAATTTAGAAGCGCTTATTTGTTGGAGTTAAAGTGCCTTAACCATGTGAAAAACACTTTTGGACGTGAGCTGTCGCTCTTACCACGTTGAAATATGTGTGGGTAGATTAAGCGAGAGCGTTCTCTGCTGGTTGAAAAAGCTTACAGCACCTGCTATTCCCAGGCGGTCTCCCATCCAAGTACTAACCAGGCCCAACCCTGCTTAGCTTCCGAGATCAGACGAGATCAGGCGCATCCAGGCTGGTATGGCCGTAAGCAGAAGCTGCAGCTTGAAATACCTCTTATATGGAGTTGAAGATAAGTCATAGAATATAAGTCATTGATTTG
Organism: Cololabis saira; assembly: GCF_033807715.1. Taxonomy (NCBI): domain Eukaryota; kingdom Metazoa; phylum Chordata; class Actinopteri; order Beloniformes; family Belonidae; genus Cololabis; species Cololabis saira. Next base: position 84,376 of record NW_026906239.1, read on the forward strand.
TTGGTTTTATTTGTTGGAGTTAAAGTGCCTTAACCATGTGCAAAACACTTTAGGACGTGAGCTGTCGCTGTTACCACGTTGAAATATGTTTGGGTAGATTAAGCGAGAGCGCTCTCTGCTGGTTGAAAAAGCTTACAGCACCTGGTATTCCCAGGCGGTCTCCCATCCAAGTACGAACCAGGCCCGACCCTGCTTAGCTTCCGAGATCAGACGAGATCGGGCGCATCCAGGCTGGTATGGCCGTAAGCTGAAGCTGCAGCTTGAAATACTTCTTATATGGAGTTGAAGATAAGTCATATAATACAAGTCATTGATTTGTTGGTGATAATAATTTAGAAGCGCTTATTTGTTGGGTTTAAAGTGCCTTAACCATGTGCAAAACACTTTAGGACGTGAGCTGTCGCTGTTACCACGTTGAAATATGTGTGGGTAGATTAAGCGAGAGCGCTCTCTGCTGGTTGAAAATGCTTACAGCACCTGGTATTCCCAGGCGGTCTCCCATCCAAGTACTAACCAGGCCCGACCCATCCTTAGCTTCCGAGATCAGACAAGATCGGGCACATCCAGGCTGGTATGGCCGTAAGCAGAAGCTGCTGCTTGAAATACCTCTTATATGGAGTTGAAGATAAGTCATATAATATAAGTCATTGATTTGTTGGTGATAATAATTTAGAAGCGCTTATTTGTTGGAGTTAAAGTGCCTAAACCATGTGAAAAACACTTTTGGACGTGAGCTGTCGCTCTTACCACGTTGAAATATGTGTGGGTAGATTAAGCGAGAGCGCTCTCTGCTGGTTGAAAAAGCTTACAGCACCTGGTATTCCCAGGCGGTCTCCCATCCAAGTACTAACCAGGCCCGACCCTGCTTAGCTTCCGAGATCAGACGAGATCGGGCGCATCCAGGCTGGTATGGCCGTAAGCAGAAGCTGCAGCTTGAAATACCTCTTATATGGAGTTGAAGATAAGTCATAGAATATAAGTCATTGATTTGTTGGTTTTATTTGTTGGAGTTAAAGTGCCTTAACCATGTGCAAAACACTTTTGGACGTGAGCTGTCGCTGTTCGACGTTGAAATATGTGTGGCTAGATTAAGCGAGACCGTTCTCTGCTGGTTGAAAAAGCTTACAGCACCTGGTATTCCCAGGCGGTTTCCCATCCAAGTACTAACCAGGCCCGACCCTGCTTAGCTTCCGAGATCAGACGAGATCGGGCGCATCCAGGCTGGTATGGCTGTAAGCAGAAGCTGCAGCTTGAAATACTTCTTATATGGAGTTGAAGATAAGTATATAATACAAGTCATTGATTTGTTGGTGATAATAATTTAGAAGCGCTTATTTGTTGGAGTTAAAGTGCCTTAACCATGTGCAAAACACTTTAGGACGTGAGCTGTCGCTGTTACCACGTTGAAATATGTGTGGGTAGATTAAGCGAGAGCGCTCTCTGCTGGTTGAAAAAGCTTACAGCACCTGGTATTCCCAGGCGGTCTCCCATCCAAGTACTAACCAGGCCCGACCCTGCTTAGCTTCCGAGATCAGATGAGATCGGGCGCATCCAGGCTGGTATGGCCGTAAGCTGAAGTTGCAGTTTGAAATACCTCTTATATGGAGTTGAAGATAAGTCATATAATATAAGTCATTGATTTGTTGGTGATAATAATTTAGAAGCGTTTATTTGTTGGAGTTAAAGTGCCTTAACCATGTGAAAAACACTTTTGGACGTGAGCTGTCGCTGTTACCACGTTGAAATATGTGTGGGTAGATTAAGCGAGAGCGCTCTCTGCTGGTTGAAAATGCTTACAGCACCTGGTATTCCCAGGCGGTCTCCCATCCAAGTACTAACCAGGCCCGACCCTGCTTAGCTTCCGAGATCAGACGAGATCGGGCGCATCCAGTCTGGTATGTCCGTAAGCTGAAGCTGAAGCTGCAGCTTGAAATACCTCTTATATGGAGTTGAAGATAAGTCATATAATATAAGTCATTGATTTGTTGGTGATAATAATTTAGAAGCGCTTATTTGTTGGAGTTAAAGTGCCTTAACCATGTGAAAAACACTTTAGGACGTGAGCTGTCGCTGTTACCACGTTGAAATATGTGTGGGTAGATTAAGCGAGAGCGTTCTCTGCTGGTTGAAAAAGCTTACAGCACTTGCTATTCCCAGGCGGTCTCCCATCCAAGTACTAACCAGGCCCAACCCTGCTTAGCTTCCGAGATCAGACGAGATCAGGCGCATCCAGGCTGGTATGGCCGTAAGCAGAAGCTGCAGCTTGAAATACCTCTTATATGGAGTTGAAGATAAGTCATAGAATATAAGTCATTGATTTGTTGGTTTTATTTGTTGGAGTTAAAGTGCCTTAACCATGTGCAAAACACTTTAGGACGTGAGCTGTCGCTGTTACCACGTTGAAATATGTTTGGGTAGATTAAGCGAGAGCGCTCTCTGCTGGTTGAAAAAGCTTACAGCACCTGGTATTCCCAGGCGGTCTCCCATCCAAGTACGAACCAGGCCCGACCCTGCTTAGCTTCCGAGATCAGACGAGATCGGGCGCATCCAGGCTGGTATGGCCGTAAGCTGAAGCTGCAGCTTGAAATACTTCTTATATGGAGTTGAAGATAAGTCATATAATACAAGTCATTGATTTGTTGGTGATAATAATTTAGAAGCGCTTATTTGTTGGAGTTAAAGTGCCTTAACCATGTGCAAAACACTTTAGGACGTGAGCTGTCGCTGTTACCACGTTGAAATATGTGTGGGTAGATTAAGCGTGAGCGCTCTCTGCTGGTTGAAAAAGCTTACAGCACCTGGTATTCCCAGGCGGTCTCCCATCCAAGTACTAACAAGGCCCGACCCTGCTTAGCTTCCGAGATCAGACGAGATCGGGCGCATCCAGGCTGGTATGGCCGTAAGCAGAAGCTGCCGCTTGAAATACCTCTTATATGGAGTTGAAGATAAGTCATAGAATATAAGTCATTGATTTGTTGGTTTTATTTGTTGGAGTTAAAGTGCCTTAACCATGTGCAAAACACTTTAGGACGTGAGCTGTCGCTGTTACCACGTTGAAATATGTGTGGCTAGATTTAGCGAGACCGTTCTCTGCTGGTTGAAAAAGCTTACAGCACCTGGTATTCCCAGGCGGTCTCCCATCCAAGTACTAACCAGGCCCGACCCTGCTTAGCTTCCGAGATCAGACGAGATCGGGCGCATCCAGGCTGGTATGGCCGTAAGCAGAAGCTGCAGCTTGAAATACCTCTGATATGGAGTTGAAGATAAGTCATAGAATATAAGTCATTGATTTGTTGGTTTTATTTGTTGGAGTTAAAGAGCCTTAACCATGTGCAAAACACTTTAGGACGTGAGCTGTCGCTCTTACCATGTTGAAATATGTGTGGGTAGATTAAGCGAGAGCGCTCTCTGCTGGTTGAAAAAGCTTACAGCACCTGGTATTCCCAGGCGGTCTCCCATCCAAGTACTAACCAGGCCCGACCCTGCTTAGCTTCCGAGATCAGACGAGATCGAGCACATCCATGCTGGTATGGCCGTAAGCTGAAGCTGCAGCTTGAAATACTTCTTATATGGAGTTGAAGATAAGTATATAATACAAGTCATTGATTTGTTGGTGATAATAATTTAGAAGCGCTTATTTGTTGGAGTTAAAGTGCCTTAACCATGTGCAAAACACTTTAGGACGTGAGCTGTCGCTGTTACCACGTTGAAATATGTGTGGGTAGATTAAGCGAGAGCGCTCTCTGCTGGTTGAAAAAGCTTACAGCACCTGGTATTCCCAGGCGATCTCCCATCCAAGTACTAACCAGGCCCGACCCTGCTTAGCTTCCGAGATCAGACGAGATAGGGCGCATCCAGGCTGGTATGGCCGTAAGCTGAAGCTGAAGCTGCAGCTTGAAATACCTCTTATATGGAGTTGAAGATAAGTCATATAATATAAGTCATTGATTTGTTGGTGATAATAATTTAGAAGCGCTTATTTGTTGGAGTTAAAGTGCCTTAACCATGTGAAAAACACTTTTGGACGTGAGCTGTCGCTGTTACCACGTTGAAATATGTGTGGGTAGATTAAGCGAGAGCGTTCTCTGCTGGTTGAAAAAGCTTACAGCACCTGCTATTCCCAGGCGGTCTCCCATCCAAGTACTAAACAGGCCCAACCCTGCTTAGCTTCCGAGATCAGACGTGATCAGGCGCATCCAGGCTGGTATGGCCGTAAGCAGAAGCTGCAGCTTGAAATACCTCTTATATGGAGTTGAAGATAAGTCATAGAATATAAGTCATTGATTTGTTGGTTTTATTTGTTGGAGTTAAAATGCCTTAACCATGTGCAAAACACTTTAGGACGTGAGCTGTCGCTGTTACCACGTTGAAATATGTGTGGGTAGATTAAGCGAGAGCGCTCTCTGCTGGATGAAAAAGCTTACAGCACCTGGTATTCCCAGGCGGTCTCCCATCCAAGTACGAACCAGGCCCGACCCTGCTTAGCTTCCGAGATCAGACGAGATCGCACGCATCCAGGCTGGTATGGCCGTAAGCTGAAGCTGCAGCTTGAAATACCTCTTATATGGAGTTGAAGATAAGTCATATAATATAAGTCATTGATTTGTTGGTGATAATAATTTAGAAGCACTTATTTGTTGGAGTTAAAGTGCCTTAACCATGTGCAAAACACTTTAGGACGTGAGCTGTCGCTGTTACCACGTTGAAATATGTGTGGGTAGATTAAGCGAGAGCGCTCTCTGCTGGTTGAAAAAGCTTACAGCACCTGGTATTCCCAGGCGGTCTCCCATCCAAGTACTAACCAGGCCCGACCCTGCTTAGCTTCCGAGATCAGACGAGATCGGGCGCATCCAGGCTGGTATGGCCGTAAGTAGAAGCTGCAGCTTCAAATACCTCTTATATGGAGTTGAAGATAAGTCATAGAATATAAGTCATTGATTTGTTGGTTTAATTTGTTGGAGTTAAAGTGCCTTAACCATGTGCAAAACACTTTAGGACGTGAGCTGTCGCTGTTACCACGTTGAAATATGTGTGGGTAGATTAAGCGAGAGCGTTCTCTGCTGGTTGAAAATGCTTACAGCACCTGGTATTCCCAGGCGGTCTCCCATCCAAGTACTAACGAGGTCCGACCCTGCTTAGCTTCCGAGATCAGACGAGATCGGGCGCATCCAGGCTGGTATGGCCGTAAGCAGAAGCTGCAGCTTGAAATACCTCTTATATGGAGTTGAAGATAAGTCATAGAATATAAGTCATTGATTTGTTGGTTTTATTTGTTGGAGTTAAAGTGCCTTAACCATGTGCAAAACACTTTAGGACGTGAGCTGTCGCTGTTACCACGTTGAAATATGTGTGGCTAGATTAAGCGAGACCGTTCTCTGCTGGTTGAAAAAGCTTACAGCACCTGGTATTCCCAGGCGGTCTCCCATCCAAGTACTAACCAGGCCCGACCCTGCTTAGCTTCCGAGATCAGACGAGATCGGGCGCATCCAGGCTGGTATGGCCGTAAGCAGAAGCTGCAGCTTGAAATACCTCTGATATGGAGTTGAAGATAAGTCATAGAATATAAGTCATTGATTTGTTGGTTTTATTTGTTGGAGTTAAAGTGCCTTAACCATGTGCAAAACACTTTAGGACGTGAGCTGTCGCTCTTACCACGTTGAAATATGTGTGGGTAGATTAAGCGAGAGCGCTCTCTGCTGGTTGAAAAAGCTTACAGCACCTGGTATTCCCAGGCGGTCTCCCATCCAAGTACTAACCAGGCCCAACCCTGCTTAGCTTCCGAGATCAGACGAGATTGGGCGCATCCAGGCTGGTATGGCCGTAAGCTGAAGCTGCAGCTTGAAATACTTCTTATATGGAGTTGAAGATAAGTTTATAATACAAGTCATCTATTTGTTGGTGATAATAATTTAGAAGCGCTTATTTGTTGGAGTTAAAGTGCCTTAACCATGTGCAAAACACTTTAGGGCGTGAGCTGTCGCTGTTACCACGTTGAAATATGTGTGGGTAGATTAAGCGAGAGCGCTCTCTGCTGGTTGAAAAAGCTTACAGCACCTGGTATTCCCAGGCCGTCTCCCATCCAAGTACTAACCAGGCCCGACCCTGCTTAGCTTCCGAGATCAGACGAGATCGGGCGCATCCAGGCTGGTATGGCCGTAAGCTGAAGCTGTAGCTTGAAATACTTCTTATATGGAGTTGAAGATAAGTATATAATACAAGTCATTGATTTGTTGGTGATAATAATTTAGAAGCGCTTATTTGTTGGAGTTAAAGTGCCTTAACCATGTGCAAAACACTTTAGGGCGTGAGCTGTCGCTGTTACCACGTTGAAATATGTGTGGGTAGATTAAGCGAGAGCGCTCTCTGCTGGTTGAAAAAGCTTACAGCACCTGGTATTCCCAGGCGGTCTCCCATCCAAGTACTAACCAGGCCCGACCCTGCTTAGCTTCCGAGATCAGACGAGATCGGGCGCATCTTTTTTTTTTTTTTTTTCTTTTATTATGAAAATGTATACAAGAAAAGTGGTTTACAACATTGTTATACAGTCAAAATCTTCTACCATTTCGTCACAGTATCAAGTCAAAACATTTCCTTTTCCGAAAACATACAACAATCAAATCTCCAAGTAAATTGTCACATGCACAGCGTCGTACCCAAAACCAAAACATACTCCCAAACCAAAGGAAATAGAAACACATTATGATGCCCTCAACATAGGGATTCAAAGAAGAAAGGAAACACGCAAAATAGCTTCCAATGAAGACCCTTCAGATGTGGAGTATCAACTTGTCTCCCTCTGTTACTTCAACCAACTTATTTCCGTCAACAAAAGCATCAACAAAGGCTGTTTTACTATATTTCAAAACCAGATGTAAGTCCTTCTTTAAAATTGATTTGAAAATCACCCAAACATCCACCATCTTTCCTTCAAAGTGGGAGTAGTTTCTCCTCAGCCTGATTGCCAGTCTAGCGTGACTTAAAAGCAGCAGCTTCCACATGACTGTTGTGTGCTGCTGACGCCCCCCCCCCCCCTCTGGTCATCTCGCTGCTGCTTCCACATGACTGTTGTCTGCTGCTGACGCCCCCCCCCCCCCCCCCCACCTCTGGTCATCCCGCTGCTGCTTCCACCTGCCTGCTGTGTGCTGTCGACGTCCCTGACTACCCCAGTCTGGCCTTCGGCAGGAGGGTCCCCCCTTATGAGCCTGGTCCTGCTCAAGGTTTCTTCCCTCCTAAAGGGGAGTTTTTCCTTGCCACTGTTTGGCTTAAGGCTTTTCTCCCACTAAGGGAGTTTTTACCTGCCATTGTTTATATAATAATTGCTCGGGGGTTTATGTTTATGTTTATGTTTATGTTTATGTGTATGTTCATGTTCTGGATCTCTGGAAAGCGTCTAGAGACAACATCTGTTGTATTAGACGCTATATAAATAAAATTGAATTGAATTGAATTGAATTAAAACAAAATTGAGCAGGTTGGTATTTATAACTTTGCTTTTAACACTTGTACCAAACAAAAGGAGTTGTTCCCAATGAAATCTATGTATGAATTTACTTCCCCAATGCTCGACCAAAGTGTGTTTCAACCTGTCGAAAAACTGAACCAAACAAGTACAATCCAAAAATAAATGAAAGAAATCTTCCTCCCCGTTCATACACACATCACACATTCTACTCAAATTTTTATTTATTTGATGCAATATTATCTTGGTAAATATCCTATTATGCTTTATTTTAAAATCATTATCTTCACATTCTATACTATTATATTTTATTCTACTACGCCATATGTCATCTATGTTCATTCCCACATATTTCTCCTTCCACATTGTATCCGAGGCAGGCCTCTTTAAGACTTTTTCCAACATTATGCCATATACAATCTTCACCTTCAGTTTACTCAAGCAGATCCTATAATTCTCTCTTTCTATATACAGCTCCGGCCAATCCCCCTCCGTCCTTTTTTCGTCATCACTATTTATCCTCGCTATCCATTCCATGTTCATACTGCTTTTGATTTTATCATATGTATTAATAATAGTTCCTCTTTTAATATCATGATCATCAAAATCAGCATGTCTGATCATATCCACAATTGAATGCTCTGGCAGGAGGCCAGGCATTACCTCATACATTATGTTTTTAACTTGTCTTATCCCAGCTCTAAAAAAGATAGCATTATAGAGTGTGTTATCATGATTTAACATTTTGTTATTTAAGAAGATGGGGTTATTGATAACCATATTTATATCTGTGCAGTCATAGTCTATCTGTGGCAAAAATGCAGCCCAGGCACTGAACACCTCCCTATAGAACTCCGGGATGCCTTCGTGCATATGTTTTTTTAAAGCCATCAAGAGACCATATTCTTCGCACTTCCCAGCCTTATGTATATATTGCCTGAAGAAACGTTTCCACGCATAATCTACCTTATCATACAAATATTTAACAATCGTCTTTATCCTAATTGCCTTCTTTTTTATTTCAATATTTACCAACTTAAGCCCTCCCTCCTCATACCCAGCCATTAATGTCTGGTGAGATATTCTCACTCCCTTACCATCCCAAAGAAAAAGAGAAATGATAGAGTTTAACTCTTTCACCACCCACTCCGGCATATCTATAGTCGCTATAAAATGTATCAGTTTTGACATCAGCAAAGCATTTATTATAATAATCTTGCCTTTTAGTTTCAAGCTTCTTAATTTCCAATAATTAATTGTTCTTTTTATTCTATTTATTACCCCTGTCCACGTATAATCTCTGGCTGCCTTCTCATTCACTCCTAGATAAATCCCCAATACTTTGATCTGGTCTTCTGCTATTTTAAAGTTGAGTTTGCACCGGTTATTATTGTCCTTACCCACTTATAGAATTTCCGATTTCCCTATGTTAATTTTCGCCCCAGACGCTCTGCCATAAATCTCAATATGGTTTATTACCTCTTGTACACTGTCTGCATTCTGAACTGTTATTGTTGTATCATCTGCGTATTGCAACATGGTAACCCTCCCTCCTCCCGGTAGTTCAATCCCCCTAATGTTATTGTTACTATTTATGAACGTTGCTAAGGGTTCAACAGATAAACTATATAGGAGGGAGGACATGGGACATCCCTGCCTAACAGAACGCTGTAATGGAAAAGTGTTTGTTAGGAACCCATTGCACTTGACTTGGCTCTTTGCGTTTTTGTATAGTAATTCAACCCACGTAATCATTCTACTTCCAAACCCAAACCGTTTTAAAGTGCTGAGGAGAAAATTGTGATTTACTCGGTCAAAAGCTTTATTTAGGTCGACCCCCAAAACAATCCCTCCTTCTCCGTTCGTGTTCATATGATGAATTACATCTCTAACTGTTATTATGGTGTCGCTGATGTCCCTACCCGGTATCCCATATGCCTGTGTCGGTGCCACAATTGTATTTATTATTTTCCCGATTCTACTGCCCAACACTTTTGCCAATATTTTGTAGTCTGTGTTTAGCAGACTGATGGGTCTGAAGTTTTCTAATTTGAGTTTGCTACCTTTATTTTTATATATGATCGTGATGATGCTGAGTGTCATGGAATGAGGTACTTGCTGTGTTCTTTCAATATTCTGTATTACAGTCACCAAGATGGGGGCTAAAAAATCAATGAACTCTTTATAGAACTCGTAGGTCAGGCCATCGGAGCCGGGGCTCTTATTGGACTTTCCACCCATTATAGCTTCCATCACTTCCTGAGTCGTTATATCCCTGTCGCAGCAATCAGCATGCTCACTGGAGAGCTTTGCGGACACAGTGTCAAGTATTCTTTTCATGCACTCATCATCATTTTCCTCCTCCGTAAAGAGGCATCTGTAATAGTCTTCAACCACACTGCAGATTTCCGTAATGTCATTCACCCGATCACCATTATCTTTTTCAAGTTCATCTATATAATTCTTTTCTTGTTTCTGTCTTTCCATTCCCAGAAAGAAAGCTGTGTTTTTTTCCCCCTCCACAGCGTATCTGGCTTTGCTTCGAATAATAGCGCCATCACAATCTTCTACTTCATATGTATGGAGCGTATGTTTTAACTTCAATAAGTTGTCCACTTTCCAACCGGCATCATTATCTGCCCTCTCTAGTTCAGTATCTATTAATAGTTTTATTTCTTTTACCCTTCTCTTTTTATATGCATTCTTGTGTTTAGCATATTTAAGGCTTATTGCCTTAATTCCTTTTTTAACTTGTTCCCACCATCGACCCGTATCATCTAACATGCCTTGATTGTCGGACATGGCTTTTAAATATTCTCGTATCCTATGTTTATATTTATTATCCCTAAGCAAGCTATTATTAAGGCACCATACTCCCCCACCCCTCCCTCTTTCCCCTACTTTTATCGTCCCCATGAGGTTTGCGTGGTCACTTATGGTATTAAAATTATATGTTAGTGTGCCGACATAGTTCATTATACTTTTCGCTACTAGACACATATCAATTCTACTTTGCTTTAATACACCCAATACCACCTGTCGTCGGGAGAACTCCCTCTTATCAGGGTTTTCCCACCTCCATTTATCTATAATATCATACATCCCATTCAGCATCAGCAGCTTCCTCCTAGATGCATCAGTCCCAAACATAGTGTTTTTTGATGCATCTAGTCTATCTAACCAGACATTCATATCCCCTATAATGATACAGTTTCCCGTGTAGCAAGGCTCAAGACTATCGAAAAAAAGATTCCTGTCCTTCTCTATGTTGGGGGCATAAACACAAAATAACTTAAAGAAAACCTTCTGCACATAAAATTCGATCCCCACCACTCTTCCCTCTGTGTCCATGTGGCACTGTTTCACATTGGATGCTGTATTTCTTTTGAAAAGTATTGCCACCCCCCTTGCAGTCGTAGTTCCGTTACTATAAAAAAGAAGCCCTGGCCAAAATTTCCTTACCATTTTCACCACCTCCTCATCCCATCGTGTTTCTTGCAGACATATGATGTCTGTGCTACATAAATTGATCACCCTTTGTAACTTATTTCCTGTTCTCAAGCCATTGGCGTTTAGAGAAGAAAAACTTAACGTCATGATGAAAAAAAGAAAAAGAGAAATGAACAAAACTCAAGCAAAATATATAGACAAGAACCCATAAACACTATTTTTTCACACTTAACCCCTTCTTCACTTTCGCCTTCCTCTTCAATTTGTTAATAAATACCGCACTGAGATCTGTGTCCTCCCCCTCAGAAGATTCAAGTGATACCTGGGAGTCATCAGCTGGTTCACTTCCTGCCAGGTTCTCATCCCTCACAGGTACAGAACTAGAGGAAAGACCCCCTCTGGTCCTGACTCCGCTGCCGGCTCTACCTCTTCCCCTCGTCAGGACCCCCCCCGTGCGATCACTGCCGACTCTGGCGCCTGCCGAATGAGGGGATCTGTCCCTGGGGCGAGTGGCATGGACATCGGGTGGTGGAACCACAACCACCTCCCCCCCAATATTCTCCTCCACCGACGAGCCGATTCCCTCCATCATCACTTCGTCCATGCTGCTCCCGATACCCACGTCCTCCATGGACTGATGGGGCGCAGCTGCGCTGCGGCTCACCTCCAGCCTTCCGACCGCCTCCGGCTCCGCAGTCTGGGGGCCACGCCCATCCTCCGTCTCCACTCCCTCAGCCAGCAGCTTCTCCCTCTCCTGCTCCCTCTCGGCCGGTGACGGGGTCTCCTCCCGTTCATCTCCGTCCCCTGCCAGTGCTTCCCTCATCTCCTCTTCCACCTCCTCCTCCTCATCTTAGGGACATCAAGGACTGGATGTCCAGAAATTTCCTGCTTCTAAATTCAGATAAAACAGAGGTTATCATTCTTGGTCCAGAGCATCTTAGGAAGGGATTAGATGGTGTTGCGATGGCTTCCAGTGCAACTGTGAGAAATCTTGGTGTTATTTTCGATCAGGATTTGTCGTTTAAACCATATGTCAATCAGGTTTGTAAAATAGCCTTTTTCCATCTCCGTAATATTGCAAAGATTAGGAAAATCCTCTCACAGAGTGATGCAGAAAAACTAGTTCATGCGTTTGTATCTTCTAGACTAGATTACTGTAATGTGTTGTTAGCAGGATGTCCAAGTAATTTGCTGAATAGGCTCCAGCTGATCCAAAATGCAGCAGCACGAGTACTGACAGGAATTAGCAGGAGAGACCACGTCTCTCCAGTGTTAGCGTCGCTCCATTGGTTACCCGTAAAATTCAGAATCCAATTTAAAATTTTATTACTTGCGTATAAAGCCCAAAACGGCTTAGCTCCGCATTATTTGCAAGACCTGATAGTGCCTTATGTTCCTGTCAGAGCTCTCCGTTCTCAGAGTGCAGGTTTACTCGTAGTTCCTAGAGTATCTAAATGTAGATTTGGAGGGCGGGCGTTCTGCTATCAGGCACCATTACTTTGGAACCAACTTCCAATCTGGGTTAAGGAGGCTGACTCCACCTCCACCTTTAAAACTAAACTTAAAACCTTTCTGTTTAGTAAAGCCTATAGTTAGTGTTTAGTAAACCTCTAGCTGGTGTTGGTAAATCTCTAGGTAGTGTAAACTTTAGTGTGTCAGAGTCGCTCCTGTAGTTTCTTGTGCTGGCCCCCCCTTCTCCTCCCTTTTCTCTCTTTTGTCCATGTTGCAGCATCCTTTGCCGGACACCGGAACCTGCAGGTGGTCGTGGGTGGCTTGTAGCTTGCATTACGGAGCACAAGTCTTTCCCTGACCCTGCACCCCAACCTGGGACTTGCTGATTGGGCCGGAGCTTCGGGAGCTGTGTGCTGGCCTGCGGTCCCCACCCCTGGTAATCCCGTTGCTGCCCCCCCCTTCTCCTCCCTTTTCTCTCTTTTGTCCTGCAGGTGGCCGTGGGTGGCTTGTAGCTTGCATTACGGAGCACAAGTCTTTTCCTGACCCTGCACCCCAACCTGGGACTTGCTGATTGGGCCGGAGCTTCGGGAGCTGTGTGCTGGCCTGCGGTCCCCACCCCCGGTCATCCCGTTGCTGCTTCCACCTGCCTGCTGTGCTGTTGCCGTCCCTGACCCACCAGTCTGGCCCTCGGCAGGAGGGTCCCCCCTGATGAGCCTGGTCCTGCTCAAGGTTTCTTCCCTCCTAAAGGGGAGTTTTTCCTTGCC
>NW_026906239.1:102500-165000 GCF_033807715.1 Cololabis saira
TATAATATAAGTCATTGATTTGTTGGTGATAATAATTTAGAAGCGTTTATTTGTTGGAGTTAAAGTGCCTTAACCATGTGAAAAACACTTTTGGACGTGAGCTGTCGCTGTTACCACGTTGAAATATGTGTGGGTAGATTAAGCGAGATCGCTCTCTGCTGGTTGAAAATGCTTACAGCACCTGGTATTCCCAGGCGGTCTCCCATCCAAGTACTAACCAGGCCCGACCCTGCTTAGCTTCCGAGATCAGACGAGATCGGGCGCATCCAGGCTGGTATGGCCGTAAGCAGAAGCTGCTGCTTGAAATACCTCTTATATGTAGTTGAAGATAAGTCATATAATATAAGTCATTGATTTGTTGGTGATAATAATTTAGAAGCGCTTATTTGTTGGAGTTAAAGTGCCTTAACCATGTGAAAAACACTTTTGGACGTGAGCTGTCGCTGTTACCACGTTGAAATATGTGTGGGTAGATTAAGCGAGAGCGCTCTCTGCTGGTTGAAAATGCTTACAGCACCTGGTATTCCCAGGCGGTCTCCCATCCAAGTACTAACCAGGCCCGACCCTGCTTAGCTTCCGAGATCAGACGAGATCGGGCGCATCCAGGCTTGTATGGCCGTAAGCAGAAGCAGCAGCTTGAAATACCTCTTATATGGAGTTGAAGATAAGTCATAGAATATAAGTCATTTATTTGTTGGTTTTATTTGTTTGGAATTAAAGTGCCTTAACCATGTGCAAAACACTTTAGGACGTGAGCTGTCGCTGTTACCACGTTGAAATATGTGTGGGTAGATTAAGCGAGAGCGTTCTCTGCTGGTTGAAAAAGCTTACAGCACCTGGTATTCCCAGGCGGTCTCCCATCCAAGTACTAACCAGGCCCGACCCTGCTTAGCTTCCGAGATCAGACGAGATCGGGCGCATCCAGGCTGGTATGGCCGTAAGCAGAATCTGCTGCTTGAAATACCTCTTATATGGAGTTGAAGATAAGTCATAGAATATAAGTCATTGATTTCTTGGTGATAAGAATTTAGAAGCGCTTATTTGTTGGAGTTAAAGTGCCTTAACCATGTGCAAAACACTTTAGGACATGAGCTGTCGCTGTTACCACGTTGAAATTTGTGTGGGTAGATTAAGCGAAAGCGCTCTCTGCTGGTTGAAAATGCTTACAGCACCTGGTATTCCCAGGCGGTCTCCCATCCAAGTACTAACCAGGCCCGACCCTGCTTAGCTTCCGAGATCAGACGAGATCGGGCGCATCCAGGCTGGTATGGCCGTAAGCAGAAGCTGCAGCTTGAAATACCTCTTATATGGAGATGAAGATAAGTCATAGAATATAAGTCATTGATTTGTTGGTTTTATTTGTTGGAGTTAAAGTGCCTTAACCATGTGCAAAACACTTTAGGACGTGAGCTGTCGCTCTTACCACGTTGAAATATGTGTGGGTAGATTAAGCGTGAGCACTCTCTGCTGGTTGAAAAAGCTTACAGCACCTGGTATTCCCAGGCGGTCTCCCATCCAAGTACTAACAAGGCCTGACCCTGCTTAGCTTCCGAGATCAGACTAGAACGGGCGCATCCAGGCTGGTATGGCCGTAAGCAGAAGCTGCAGCTTGAAATACCTCTGATATGGAGTTGAAGATAAGTCATAGAATATAAGTCATTGATTTGTTGGTTTTATTTGTTGGAGTTAAAGTGCCTTAAGCATGTGCAAAACACTTTAGGACGTGAGCTGTCGCTGTTACCACGTTAAAATGTGTGGGTAGATTAAGCGAGAGCGCTCTCTGCAGGTTGAAAAAACTTACAGCACCTGGTATTCCCAGGCGGTCTCCCATCCAAGTACTAACCAGGCCCGACCCTGCTTAGCTTCCGAGATCAGACGAGATCGGGCGCATCCAGGCTGGTATGGCCGTGAGCTGAAGCTGCAGCTTGAAATACCTCTTATATGGAGTTGAAGATAGTCATATAATATAAGTCATTGATTTGTTGGTGATAATAATTTAGAAGCGCTTATTTGTTGGAGTTAAAGTGCCTTAACCATGTGCAAAACACTTTAGGACGTGAGCTGTCGCTGTTACCACGTTGAAATTTGTGTGGCTAGATTAAGCGAGAGCGCTCTCTGCTGGTTGAAAAAGCTTACAGCACCTGGTATTCCCAGGCGGTCTCCCATTCAAGTACTAACCAGGCCCGACCCTGCTTAGCTTCCGAGATCAGACGAGATCGGGCGCATCCAGGCTGGTATGGCCGTAAGCAGAAGCTGCAGCTTGAAATACCTCTTATATGGAGTTGAAGATAAGTCATAGAATATAAGTCATTGATTTGTTGGTTTTATTTGTTGGAGTTAAAGTGCCTTAACCATGTGCAAAACACTTTAGGACGTGAGCTGTCGCTGTTACCACGTTGAAATATGTGTGGGTAGATTAAGCGAGAGCGCTCTCTGCTGGTTGAAAAAGCTTACAGCACCTGGTATTCCCAGGCGGTCTCCCATCCAAGTACTAACCAGGCCCGACCCTGCTTAGCTTCCGAGATCAGACGAGATCGGGCGCATCCAGGCTGGTATGGCCGTAAGCAGAAGCTGCAGCTTGAAATACCTCTGATATGGAGTTGAAGATAAGTCATAGAATATAAGTCATTGATTTGTTGGTTTTATTTGTTGGAGTTAAAGTGCCTTAACCATGTGCAAAACACTTTAGGACGTGAGCTGTCGCTGTTACCACTTTGAAATATGTGTGGGTAGATTAAGCGAGAGCGCTCTCTGCTGGTTGAAAAAGCTTACAGCACCTGATATTCCCAGGCGGTCTCCCATCCAAGTACTAACCAGGCCCGACCCTGCTTAGCTTCCGAGATCAGACGAGATCGGGCGCATCCAGGCTGGTATGGCCGTAAGCTGAAGCTGCAGCTTGAAATACCTCTTATATGGAGTTGAAGATAAGTCATATAATATAAGTCATTGATTTGTTGGTGATAATAATTTAGAAGCGCATATTTGTTGGAGTTAAAGTGCCTTAACCATGTGGAAAACCCTTTAGGACGTGAGCTGTCGCTGTTACCACGTTGAAATATGTGTGGGTAGATTAAGCGAGAGCGCTCTCTGCTGGTTGAAAAAGCTTACAGCACCTGGTATTCCCAGGCGGTCTCCCATCCAAGTACTAACCAGGCCCGACCCTGCTTAGCTTCCGAGATCAGACGAGATCGGGCGCATCCAGGCTGGTATGGCTGTAAGCAGAAGCTGCAGCTTGAAATACCTCTTATATGGAGTTGAAAATAAGTCATAGCATATAAGTCATTGATTTGTTGGTTTTATTTGTTGGAGTTAAAGTGCCTTAACCATGTGCAAAACCCTTTAGGACGTGAGCTGTCGCTGTTACCACGTTGAAATATGTGTGGGTAGATTAAGCGAGAGCACTCTCTGCAGGTTGAAAAAGCTTACAGCACCTGCTATTCCCAGGCGGTCTCCCATCCAAGTACTAACCAGGCCCGACCCTGCTTAGCTTCCGAGATCAGACGAGATCGGGCGCATCCAGGCTGGTATGGCCGTAAGCAGAAGCTGTAGCTTGAAATACCTCTTATATGGAGTTGAAGATAAGTCATAGAATATAAGTCATTGATTTGTTGGTTTTATTTGTTGGAGTTAAAGTGCCTTAACCATGTGCAAAACACTTTAGGACGTGAGCTGTCGCTGTTACCACTTTGAAATATGTGTGGGTAGATTAAGCGAGAGCGCTCTCTGCTGGTTGAAAAGGCTTACAGCACCTGATATTCCCAGGCGGTCTCCCATCCAAGTACTAACCAGGCCCGACCCTGCTTAGCTTCCGAGATCAGACGAGATCGGGCGCATCCAGGCTGGTATGGCCGTAAGCTGAAGCTGCAGCTTGAAATACCTCTTATATGGAGTTGAAGATAAGTCATATAATATAAGTCATTGATTTGTTGGTGATAATAATTTAGAAGCGCATATTTGTTGGAGTTAAAGTGCCTTAACCATGTGAAAAACCCTTTAGGACGTGAGCTGTCGCTGTTACCACGTTGAAATATGTGTGGGTAGATTAAGCGAGAGCGCTCTCTGCTGGTTGAAAAAGCTTACAGCACCTGCTATTCCCAGGCGGTCTCCCATCCAAGTACTAACCAGGCCCGACCCTGCTTAGCTTCCGAGATCAGACGAGATCGGGCGTATCCAGGCTGGTATGGCCGTAAGCAGAAGCTGTTGCTTGAAATACCTCTTATATGGAGTTGAAGATAAGTCATAGAATATAAGTCATTGATCTGTTGGTTTTATTTGTTGGAGTTAAAGTGCCTTAACCATGTGCAAAACACTTTAGGACGTGAGCTGTCGCTTTTACCACGTTGAAATATGTGTGGGTAGATTAAGCGAGAGCGCTCTCTGCTGGTTGAAAAAACTTACAGCACCTGGTATTCCCAGGCGGTCTCCCATTCAAGTACTAACCAGGCCCGACCCTGCTTAGCTTCCGAGATCAGACGAGATTGGGCGCATCCAGGCTGGTATGGCCGTAAGCAGAAGCTCCTGCTTGAAATACCTCTTATATGGAGTTGAAGATAAGTCATAGAATATAAGTCATTGATTTGTTGGTTTTATTTGTTGGAGTTAAAGTGCCTTAACCATGTGCAAAACACTTTAGGACGTGAGCTGTCGCTGTTACCACGTTGAAATATGTGTGGGTAGATTAAGCGAGAGCGCTCTCTGCTGGTTGAAAAAGTTTACAGCACCTGGTATTCCCAGGCGGTCTCCCATCCAAGTACTAACCAGGCCCAACCCTGCTTAGCTTCTGAGATCAGACGAGATCGGGCGCATCCAGGCTGGTATGGCCGTAAGCTGAAGCTGAAGCTGCAGCTTGAAATACCTCTTATATGGAGTTGAAGATAAGTCATATAATATGAGTCATTGATTTGTTGGTGATAATAATTTAGAAGCGCTTATTTGTTGGAGTTAAAGTGCCTTAACCATGTGCAAAACACTTTAGGACGTGAGCTGTCGCTGTTACCACGTTGAAATTTGTGTGGGTAGATTAAGCGAGAGCGCTCTCTGCTGGTTGAAAAAGCTTACAGCACCTGGTATTCCCAGGCGGTCTCGCATCCAAGTACTAACCAGGCCCGACCCTGCTTAGCTTCCGAGATCAGACGAGATCGGGCGCATCCAGGCTGGTATGGCCGTAAGCAGAAACTGCAGCTTGAAATACCTCTTATATGGAGTTGAAGATAAGTCATAGAATATAAGTCATCGATTTGTTGGTTTTATTTGTCGGAGTTAAAGTGCCTTAACCATGTGAAAAACCCTTTAGGACGTGAGCTGTTGCTGTTACCACGTTGAAATATGTGTGGGTAGATTAAGTGAGAGCGCTCTCTGCTGGTTGAAAATGCTTACAGCACCTGGTAAACCCAGGCGGTCTCCCATCCAAGTACTAACCAGGCCCGACCATGCTTAGCTTCCGAGATCAGACGAGATCGGGCGCATCCAGGCTGGTATGGCCGTAAGCAGAAGCTGCAGCTTGAAATACCTCTTATATGGAGTTGAAGATAAGTCATAGAATATAAGTCATTGATTTGTTGGTTTTATTTGTCGGAGTTAAAGTGCCTTAACCATGTGCAAAACACTTTAGGACGTGAGCTGTCGCTGTTACCACGTTGAAATATGTGTGGGTAGATTAAGCGAGAGCGTTCTCTGCTGGTTGAAAAAGCTTACAGCACCTGGTATTCCCAGGCGGTCTCCCATCCAAGTACTAACCAGGCCCGACCCTGCTTAGCTTCCGAGATCAGACTAGATCGGGCGCATCCAGGCTGGTATGGCCGTAAGCAGAAGCTGCAGCTTGAAATACCTCTTATATGGAGTTGAAGATAAGTCATAGAATATAAGTCATTGATCTGTTGGTTTTATTTGTTGGAGTTAAGGTGCCTTAAGCATGTGCAAAACACTTTAGGACGTGAGCTGTCGCTGTTACCACGTTAAAATGTGTGGGTAGATTAAGCGAGAGCGCTCTCTGCAGGTTGAAAAAGCTTACAGCACCTGGTATTCCCAGGCGGTCTCCCATCCAAGTACTAACCAGGCCCGACCCTGCTTAGCTTCCGAGATCAGACGAGATCGGGCGCATCCAGGCTGGTATGGCCGTGAGCTGAAGCTGCAGCTTGAAATACCTCTTATATGGAGTTGAAGATAGTCATATAATATAAGTCATTGATTTGTTGGTGATAATAATTTAGAAGCGCTTATTTGTTGGAGTTAAAGTGCCTTAACCATGTGCAAAACACATTAGGACGTGAGCTGTCGCTGTTACCACGTTGAAATTTGTGTGGGTAGATTAAGCGAGAGCGCTCTCTGCTGGTTGAAAAAGCTTACAGCACCTGGTATTCCCAGGCGGTCTCCCATTCAAGTACTAACCAGGCCCGACCCTGCTTAGCTTCCGAGATCAGACGAGATCGGGCGCATCCAGGCTGGTATGGCCGTAAGCAGAAGCTGCAGCTTGAAATACCTCTTATATGGAGTTGAAGATAAGTGATAGAATATAAGTCATTGATTTGTTGGTTTTATTTGTTGGAGTTAAAGTGCCTTAACCATGTGCAAAACACTTTAGGACGTGAGCTGTCGCTGTTACCACGTTGAAATATGTGTGGGTAGATTAAGCGAGAGCGCTCTCTGCTGGTTGAAAAAGCTTACAGCACCTGGTATTCCCAGGCGGTCTCCCATCCAAGTACTAACCAGGCCCGACCCTGCTTAGCTTCCGAGATCAGACGAGATCGGGCGCATCCAGGCTGGTATGGCCGTAAGCAGAAGCTGCAGCTTGAAATACCTCTGATATGGAGTTGAAGATAAGTCATAGAATATAAGTCATTGATTTGTTGGTTTTATTTGTTGGAGTTAAAGTGCCTTAACCATGTGCAAAACACTTTAGGACGTGAGCTGTCGCTGTTACCACTTTGAAATATGTGTGGGTAGATTAAGCGAGAGCGCTTTCTGCTGGTTGAAAAAGCTTACAGCACCTGATATTCCCAGGCGGTCTCCCATCCAAGTACTAACCAGGCCCGACCCTGCTTAGCTTCCGAGATCAGACGAGATCGGGCGCATCCAGGCTGGTATGGCCGCAAGCTGAAGCTGCAGCTTGAAATACCTCTTATATGGAGTTGAAGATAAGTCATATAATATAAGTCATTGATTTGTTGGTGATAATAATTTAGAAGCGCATATTTCTTGGAGTTAAAGTGCCTTAACCATGTGAAAAACCCTTTAGGACGTGAGCTGTCGCTGTTACCACGTTGAAATATGTGTGGGTAGATTAAGCGAGAGCGCTCTCTGCTGGTTGAAAAAGCTTACAGCACCTGGTATTCCCAGGCGGTCTCCCATCCAAGTACTAACCAGGCCCGACCCTGCTTAGCTTCTGAGATCAGACGAGATCGGGCGCATCCAGGCTGGTATGGCCGTAAGCAGAAGCTGTAGCTTGAAATACCTCTTATATGGAGTTGAAGATAAGTCATAGAATATAAGTCATTGATCTGTTGGTTTTATTTGTTGGAGTTAAAGTGCCTTAACCATGTGCAAAACACTTTAGGACGTGAGCTGTCGCTTTTACCACGTTGAAATATGTGTGGGTAGATTAAGCGAGAGCGCTCTCTGCTGGTTGAAAAAACTTACAGCACCTGGTATTCCCAGGCGGTCTCCCATTCAAGTACTAACCAGGCCCGACCCTGCTTAGCTTCCGAGATCAGACGAGATTGGGCGCATCCAGGCTGGTATGGCCGTAAGCAGAAGCTCCTGCTTGAAATACCTCTTATATGGAGTTGAAGATAAGTCATAGAATATAAGTCATTGATTTGTTGGTTTTATTTGTTGGAGTTAAAGCGCCTTAACCATGTGCAAAACACTTTAGGACGTGAGCTGTCGCTGTTACCACGTTGAAATATGTGTGGGTAGATTAAGCGAGAGCGCTCTCTGCAGGTTGAAAAAGCTTACAGCACCTGCTATTCCCAGGCGGTCTCCCATCCAAGTACTAACCAGGCCCGACCCTGCTTAGCTTCCGAGATCAGACGAGATCGGGCGCATCCAGGCTGGTATGGCCGTAAGCAGAAGCTGTAGCTTGAAATACCTCTTATATGGAGTTGAAGATAAGTCATAGAATATAAGTCATTGATCTGTTGGTTTTATTTGTTGGAGTTAAAGTGCCTTAACCATGTGCAAAACACTTTAGAACGTGAGCTGTCGCTGTTACCACGTTGAAATATGTGTCGGTAGATTAAGCGAGAGCGCTCTACTGCAGGTTGAAAAAGCTTACAGCACCTGGTATTCCCAGGCGGTCTCCCATCCAAGTACTAACCAGGCCCGACCCTGCTTAGCTTCCGAGATCAGACGAGACCGGGCGCATCCAGGCTGGTATGGCCGTAAGTAGAAGCTGCAGCTTGAAATACCTCTTATATGGAGTTGAAGATAAGTCATAGAATATAAGTCATTGATCTGTTGGTTTTATTTGTTGGAGTTAAAGTGCCTTAACCATGTGCAAAACACTTTAGGACGTGAGCTGTCGCAGTTACCACGTTGAAATATGTGTGGCTAGATTAAGCGAGAGCGTTCTCTGCTGGTTGAAAAAGCTTACAGCACCTGGTACTCCCAGGCAGTCTCCCATCCAAGTACTAACCAGGCCCGACCCTGCTTAGCTTCCGAGATCAGACGAGATCAGGCGCATCCAGGCTGGTATGGCCGTAAGCAGAAGCTGCAGCTTGAAATACTTCTTATATGGAGTTGAAGATAAGTCATAGAATATAAGTCATTGATTTGTTGGTTTTATTTGTTGGAGTTAAAGCGCCTTAACCATGTGCAAAACCCTTTAGGACGTGAGCTGTCGCTGTTACCACGTTGAAATATGTGTGGGTAGATTAAGCGAGAGCGCTCTCTGCAGGTTGAAAAAGCTTACAGCACCTGCTATTCCCAGGCGGTCTCCCATCCAAGTACTAACCAGGCCCGACCCTGCTTAGCTTCCGAGATCAGACGAGATCGGGCGCATCTTTTTTTTTTTGTGTCTTTTATTATGAAAATATATTTACAAAAAAAATATATTTTTGTTTACAGTATCCATTTCCAACACATTTTCCTCTCTCTGTGACATTTACACTCAGGTCCTTTTTTCAAAAGAAAAGAAAAACAACATCAGCACTCGAATTACAAAAACAAACCTGATTTGCACATAGTGGCATTTCAAAACCCAGCATCATTCGTTCAGCCATCCCACAGGGTGAAAAATCATTCCAACTATATGATCACTGTGCACAATTTTCAAAAGATGAAGTAGCCAATTTTTTTTTTTTTTTTTTTTTTTTTTTTTTTTTTATTACACACAATTTCCCAACTACACAGTCCAAAAAGAGCTACCAATTCCACACAATCCTCTTTTCTTTATCAAGGGATAGGAGATTGGCATCCTTCACATACAGTCGTTCAAAATGGTCTACCCCATGTATCAACCTGTATCGAATCTGTTTCTTCACTATGTTTTGAAAAATCGGCCATATTGCAATAACCCTTCGTTCGTAATGTGCCTTGTTTCTTCGTGCCCTTATTGCCCATCGTGCATGGCTCAACATAAATCTGCACAGCATTTCGTTTCTAATTTTACTGTATTGCCAGTTTCCAAATAAAAGAAAAAACTCCCATGAATCCCTTCCGTCCCACACCATTCCCAATTTTTCTATTAGACATTTCTTCAATAACCCAAAAAAGCCAGATAACTCAGGACAAATATCAAACATATGCATCAGCGTTTCCGGCAATAAGCCACAAACATCACAATCTCTGTCTACAGCTTTATCCAGTTGATGTAAAACCACATTAGTAAAAATTTTATTGTGTCTTATTTTGAAATCATTGTCCTCAGCCTCGATGCTGTTACCCTGTACTTTCCATTTCTCCCATATTTTCCACCCCTCTTTCTGTGGAAAGACCTTGCTCCAATACGACAAGGAGGCCGGTGATTTCGTGACGTTCACTAAAAAACGCTCGTAGATTTCCTTGCAGGAGATCAGACTGAAGCTCTTGTTTTCCCCCTCTCGCTTAATTCCCAGCTCTGGGAGTTTGCTCGTCCTATCTCTAGCTGTACCTGTTTCTATCAGCCTTCTCCATTGTTGTGGGATACTTCTCTGAATAGTCTTATAATAATTCTCTATGACCGTGTATGTTGAATTATAATCAACTTCCCTTATACTATCCACCACGGCCTGCGTCGGCAAAAAACCGGGCACAAATTCATACATTATATCTTTCAGCTGTACTAGTCCAGCTCTTATCATTTTGTTATTATACAACATTTTATTTTCTTTCTTTATATATTTATTTAAAAATATCGGCAGTTCTCTTATTAGGCTTATAGAATTCGCCCCATATTCTATATGCTCCAGGAAGCCAGCTTGTGCTTCGAGGACCTCCCTATAAAATAATGGGACTCCCGCTGTCATCGGCCTCTTCGGTTTCATAAGCAGGACAAAATCTCCTATTCCGAGCACTCGATTTAAAAAAAACTGCATAAGACCCTTCCAGCCGTAAGCCGTGTCATCGTACAGATATTTTCTGACCAATTTAATCCTGAAAGCATTTTTCTTACTTTCTATGTCTAGTAATTTTAGCCCTCCCTCTTCATATTTCCCTATTAATGTTTTTCTTGCGATTTTCCCCACCGTTGTCCCCCACAAGAAAACTGTCATAATCTCATTTAGTTTGTTTAGTGCCCATAAGGGTAGATCTATCACCGTGAGTGCATAATATATTTTAGACATTACCAAGCTATTTAATACCACCACCTTCCCATTGAGTTTCAGGTTCCTCATTCGCCAATAGCACAAAATTGCTTCTATCCTTTTAATTATACTAGTCCATGTCATGTCCCTGGCCGTTTCACTGTTTACCCCAATGTATGTACCCAATATTTTGATATGTTCTGCTTGTAATTGTACCGGTAATTCATTTTGCGGCGGCCCCTTCATATTGATGAACATGATTTCTGATTTATCTGGATTTATTTTAGCTCCTGAGGCTCTACCATATCGTTCTACCAAGTTTATTATTCTATGTACGCTATTTATGTCTTTAATCAGTAACGTGGTATCATCAGCAAACTGTTGTATGGTGCACATCTCCCCTCCAGGTAATTCTATACCTTTTATTTCTGAATCTTTTTTAATAAGGACACCCAGTGTTTCCACGATTATTGTATACAAAATTGAGGACAGTGGACATCCCTGTCTCACCGACCTTCGAAGCGGAAAAGGATCGGTAACCACCCCGTTACACTTCACACTGCCAGTGGCGTTGGCGTACATTAACCTAATCCACCCGAGAAAACGCGCTCCAAATCCCACCCTCTCCAAAACTTTGAACATAAATTTGTGTTCGACTCTATCAAAGGCTTTGTTGAAGTCCAGTGAGACCAGAATGCCCTCTTTGCTGGTAGTTTTCAAAAATTCTACTGTGTCTCTGACAGTATTCAAAATATCTGAAACTTCCCTTCCCGGCACACTATAAGCCTGAGAGGGCTCTACGATAGTGTGCACGACCTGTTTCATTCTGTTTGCTAGTACTTTCATCAATATTTTGTAATCCGTGTTTAGTAGTGTTATAGGCCTATAATTGGCTAGATTTCGTTTATCCCCTTTCTTATATATGATCGTTATGATCCCTCTTGCCATAGATGCCGGCACGGATTGTGTTAATTCTATTGTTCTGTATAAATTTAACAATATTGGTTTCAATATATCACTGAATTGTTTATAAAAATTCGCTGTTAGTCCATCACTACCTGGACTTTTATTTAGTACTAATTGTTTTATTGCCAAATCAATATCCTCTTCCTTCATCTCCTGGTCGCACATGAGTGTGTCTTCTTCAGCTAACTTCATCTCACATTTTGCCAGGATCTCCTCTGTTATCCCATCATCTGTCCCCTCTGTTTCAAAAAGATGGGTATAATAATTCTGGACTGTCTCTAAGATCTCTACAAAGTCAGCTGTTGTCTCTCCCTTTTCATTTATCACTTCCGCTATGTAGCATTTGTTTTGCCTTCTTTTTTCCAAGTTCAGGAAGAAGCCGGTATTTTTTTCTCCTTCCACCGCATACTGCGCTTTGCTCCTTAATATAGCCCCTTCGCATTTCAACCTCTCCAACTCTTTTAACTCGGTATGCAATCTTATTAACTTATTCCCCTCCGAGCCTTTCTGTCTCTCAACCTTTTCGATTTCTGCTCTTAGCATTCTTTCTTTCTTCTGTTGTCTCGCCCGAAACCTTTTCGCATATTGTATGGATTTCCCTTTTATTTTTGTCTTCAAGTCCTCCCAGCCTTGTATTATATTCTTTTCAAAACCCGGTTGTGAGCTTACGCTCAAAATTAGTTGCCTAATGGCTCTATTATAATTCACATCGTACAAGAGATGTGCATTTAAGTGCCATGTCCCCCCTCCCCTTTTCTCTTCCTGTTCCCCCATTTCTAATGATAGTATGGTGTGATCGCTTAAGTGTATCCATTTATAATCCACATTATTAAATAATCGTATATGCGATGTCTTCGTTAAGCACAAATCAATTCTGGTTCGTTTTAGAACCCCTTGAACCACTTGCGCCCTTGAATATTGCCTCTTATCAGGATTTTTCACTCTCCATACGTCGCACCAGTTGTTAACCATCATAAAGTCATTTAGAACCTTTCTTGAGGCATCTTGTCTCCATACACAACTTTCGTTTATATCCAGATGACACAATTTCACATTAAAATCTCCTATTATAACATCACACTTTTCGGCTATTTTATAAAATTTCCTAAAGAAGGCTGTGCGATCGCCTTCTGTATTCGGTGCATAGACATTTAAAATATTATAATTCACATCCTGAGCTACACAATCTATATTAATCCATCTTCCTTCTCCATCTTTAGCCCTCATCGTGGCCTTAATTCCACTGTCCCTTTTACACAAAATCGCCACTCCCCTTGCAATGTTAGTTCCATGGCTAGAGAAGCATTCCCCATCCCACAGCTTTATCATGTCTCGCTCCGTTACTGCATCCCAATGAGTTTCTTGTAAGCATATTACATCCGCCTTACTTAATCTTATCATGCTTTCGAACTTCGTCTTGTCTCTCAGCCCGTTTGCATTAATGGATGCCACTGTTATTGGCATTAACACCATGATAAGGAGGAGAAACGGACCATCACCGCTGGATATTAGAAGTTTCCTCATTGTGCATACGTTTCTTCTGTGCTCGCCCTTTTCTCGTACCTGATCTTTTCCTCGATATCCCCCTCGCTCCGTTTCCGGTCTCCACGTCCTCCGTCTCAGCAGGATTCTCACCACCCCGCCTGGTGACTCTCTGCTGCGCACAAGGAAGCGACCCCCCGCTGCTTTGTCCTTCACCCCAATCTTGTCCGCCTCGTTCCTCCTCATCTCCACTGCTCCCCTCCTTTGCATCCTCTGCGACATCTCCTCCCTCGTCACTCCCTGCTTCCTCCATCGATTCCTCCACCGCTTCCTCCTCCATGTCCCCCACCAGGCTCTCAACCTCTCCTTCTCCGTCTTCCTCCTCCTCCTCTTCCTCCGCCGCCTCCTTCTTTTCTGCCTCGCTCTCCTCCACCAACTCCTCCGTCTCCTCCTTCTCCTCCTTCTCCTCCTGCTTTCCGCCGGTTCGTTCCGTCATGCGTGCACATTCTCTTGCATAGTGTCCTTGTTTGTTACATTTGTAACACAGGAACTCAGGACATTCCCGCAGAATGTGCCCCTGCTGTAGGCACAGTCTGCACACCCTCATTTGGTTGTTATGGATGATCCTGAAATACTCCGGACCCTCGAGCGTGTCAAATTTCGTGCTATACGGCAGAGCCGCCACCGACTCTGGGAACCTGACTTTCAGGAACCTGGTGCCGTCGAATATGTCCGTGCCAGGCCATTTTCTCTTCTTGATTGGTGAGACCGGCTCTACTCCCCAATGTGCCAGCTTTGTGAAAATCTGCTCATCAGTGATATAAATAGGAAGACTTAAAAATGAGACCACTCTCGTGTCCTTCATTATTTCAGAGGCGATCACTCGCGAATCTCTTATCTTGAAACCATCTAACAGTCTGTTTTTCCCGTGCGGGTTGCCCATTGTTAGTTCCCACTTTCTGTCCGCCTTTACTCGGCAGCCAACGACACGACCGCATGTAACACTCACAGCTTTCAAGAGTTCCATGAGGGAGATGGCATCATCTCCCTCTATCTCCACATTTACTACAAGTTTTTTCTGGTCTTCCGCTTGATCCCAACATTCTTTTGCAGCTCTCGGCTCCGCCACCCTTGCTGCCGTCTCCTCCTCTGCCCCCTTCCACACCGCTCCGCTGTGTTGTCCTCCCGTCCTCCTTTTCTCCACTTTCTCTGCCTCGGGCCCCTCTCCCGCTCTCTTCTCTTTCTCTCCGGCTCCGACCATTGCGCGGGCCATCTTTTGCCTTGGGATCCCCTCCGACTCCATTTTGTCCGTCATAGCTGAGCTCATGTCCAGTCCGTTATCCACCTTCATCACCGAGTAATCCGTTTTAGTTTTTTTATACTCCCTTGGAGTAGCCCCCCTGCAGCAACTGCTGCCGGGGGAGGTGTTGTTGTTCTCCACTTCTCTGAGCCTTTTTCGTTTGTTTTCCAATCTGAACTTTGTCTCTCCTTCATCCACCATGAACCAAACTGCCACGTCACTCTTCCTGCACAAACAGGAAGTCAGAGGGCGTGGCCAGGCTGGTATGGCCGTAAGCAGAAGCTGTAGCTTGAAATACCTCTTATATGGAGTTGAAGATAAGTCATAGAATATAAGTCATTGATCTGTTGGTTTTATTTGTTGGAGTTAAAGTGCCTTAACCATGTGCAAAACACTTTAGGACGTGAGCTGTCGCTGTTACCACGTTGAAATATGTGTGGGTAGATTAAGCGAGAGCGCTCTCTGCTGGTTGAAAAAGCTTACAGCACCTGGTATTCCCAGGCGGTCTCCCATCCAAGTACTAACCAGGCCCGACCCTGCTTAGCTTCCGAGATCAGACGAGATCGGGCGCATCCAGGCTGGTATGGCCGTAAGCAGAAGCTGCAGCTTGAAATACCTCTGATATGGAGTTGAAGATAAGTCATAGAATATAAGTCATTGATTTGTTGGTTTTATTTGTTGGAGTTAAAGTGCCTTAACCATGTGCAAAACACTTTAGGACGTGAGCTGTCGCTGTTACCACTTTGAAATATGTGTGGGTAGATTAAGCGAGAGCGCTCTCTGCTGGTTGAAAAAGCTTACAGCACCTGATATTCCCAGGCGGTCTCCCATCCAATTACTAACCAGGCCCGACCCTGCTTAGCTTCCGAGATCAGACGAGATCGGGCGCATCCAGGCTGGTATGGCCGTAAGCTGAAGCTGCAGCTTGAAATACCTCTTATATGGAGTTGAAGATAAGTCATATAATATAAGTCATTGATTTGTTGGTGATAATAATTTAGAAGCGCATATTTGTTGGAGTTAAAGTGCCTTAACCATGTGAAAAACCCTTTAGGACGTGAGCTGTCGCTGTTACCACGTTGAAATATGTGTGGGTAGATTAAGCGAGAGCGCTCTCTGCTGGTTGAAAAAGCTTACAGCACCTGGTATTCCCAGGCGGTCTCCCATCCAAGTACTAACCAGGCCCGACCCTGCTTAGCTTCCGAGATCAGACGAGATCGGGCGCATCCAGGCTGGTATGGCTGTAAGCAGAAGCTGCAGCTTGAAATACCTCTTATATGGAGTTGAAAATAAGTCATAGCATATAAGTCATTGATTTGTTGGTTTTATTTGTTGGAGTTAAAGTGCCTTAACCATGTGCAAAACCCTTTAGGACGTGAGCTGTCGCTGTTACCACGTTGAAATATGTGTGGGTAGATTAAGCGAGAGCACTCTCTGCAGGTTGAAAAAGCTTACAGCACCTGCTATTCCCAGGCGGTCTCCCATCCAAGTACTAACCAGGCCCGACCCTGCTTAGCTTCCGAGATCAGACGAGATCGGGCGCATGCAGGCTGGTATGGCCGTAAGCAGAAGCTGTAGCTTGAAATACCTCTTATATGGAGTTGAAGATAAGTCATAGAATATAAGTCATTGATTTGTTGGTTTTATTTGTTGGAGTTAAAGTGCCTTAACCATGTGCAAAACACTTTAGGACGTGAGCTGTCGCTGTTACCACTTTGAAATATGTGTGGGTAGATTAAGCGAGAGCGCTCTCTGCTGGTTGAAAAGGCTTACAGCACCTGATATTCCCAGGCGGTCTCCCATCCAAGTACTAACCAGGCCCGACCCTGCTTAGCTTCCGAGATCAGACGAGATCGGGCGCATCCAGGCTGGTATGGCCGTAAGCTGAAGCTGCAGCTTGAAATACCTCTTATATGGAGTTGAAGATAAGTCATATAATATAAGTCATTGATTTGTTGGTGATAATAATTTAGAAGCGCATATTTGTTGGAGTTAAAGTGCCTTAACCATGTGAAAAACCCTTTAGGACGTGAGCTGTCGCTGTTACCACGTTGAAATATGTGTGGGTAGATTAAGCGAGAGCGCTCTCTGCTGGTTGAAAAAGCTTACAGCACCTGCTATTCCCAGGCGGTCTCCCATCCAAGTACTAACCAGGCCCGACCCTGCTTAGCTTCCGAGATCAGACGAGATCGGGCGTATCCAGGCTGGTATGGCCGTAAGCAGAAGCTGTAGCTTGAAATACCTCTTATATGGAGTTGAAGATAAGTCATAGAATATAAGTCATTGATCTGTTGGTTTTATTTGTTGGAGTTAAAGTGCCTTAACCATGTGCAAAACACTTTAGGACGTGAGCTGTCGCTTTTACCACGTTGAAATATGTGTGGGTAGATTAAGCGAGAGCGCTCTCTGCTGGTTGAAAAAACTTACAGCACCTGGTATTCCCAGGCGGTCTCCCATTCAAGTACTAACCAGGCCCGACCCTGCTTAGCTTCCGAGATCAGACGAGATTGGGCGCATCCAGGCTGGTATGGCCGTAAGCAGAAGCTCCTGCTTGAAATACCTCTTATATGGAGTTGAAGATAAGTCATAGAATATAAGTCATTGATTTGTTGGTTTTATTTGTTGGAGTTAAAGTGCCTTAACCATGTGCAAAACACTTTAGGACGTGAGCTGTCGCTGTTACCACGTTGAAATTTGTGTGGGTAGATTAAGCGAGAGCGCTCTCTGCTGGTTGAAAAAGCTTACAGCACCTGGTATTCCCAGGCGGTCTCCCATCCAAGTACTAAGCAGGCCCGACCCTGCTTAGCTTCCGAGATCAGACGAGATCGGGCGCATCCAGGCTGGTATGGCCGTAAGCAGAAACTGCAGCTTGAAATACCTCTTATATGGAGTTGAAGATAAGTCATAGAATATAAGTCATCGATTTGTTGGTTTTATTTGTCGGAGTTAAAGTGCCTTAACCATGTGAAAAACCCTTTAGGACGTGAGCTGTTGCTGTTACCACGTTGAAATATGTGTGGGTAGATTAAGTGAGAGCGCTCTCTGCTGGTTGAAAATGCTTACAGCACCTGGTAAACCCAGGCGGTCTCCCATCCAAGTACTAACCAGGCCCGACCATGCTTAGCTTCCGAGATCAGACGAGATCGGGCGCATCCAGGCTGGTATGGCCGTAAGCAGAAGCTGCAGCTTGAAATACCTCTTATATGGAGTTGAAGATAAGTCATAGAATATAAGTCATTGATTTGTTGGTTTTATTTGTCGGAGTTAAAGTGCCTTAACCATGTGCAAAACACTTTAGGACGTGAGCTGTCGCTGTTACCACATTGAAATATGTGTGGGTAGATTAAGCGAGAGCGCTCTCTGCTGGTTGAAAATGCTTACAGCACCTGGTATTCCCAGGCGGTCTCCCATCCAAGTACTAACCAGGCCCGACCCTGCTTAGCTTCCGAGATCAGACGAGATTGGGCGCATCCAGGCTGGTATGGCCGTAAGCAGAAGCTGCTGCTTGAAATACCTCTTATATGGAGTTGAAGATAAGTAATATAATATAAGTCATTGATTTGTTGGTGATAATAATTTAGAAGCGCTTATTTGTTGGAGTTAAAGTGCCTTAACCATGTGAAAAACACTTTAGGACGTGAGCTGTCGCTGTTACCACGTTGAAATATGTGTGCGTAGATTAAGCGAGAGCGCTCTCTGCTGGTTGAAAATGCTTACAGCACCTGGTATTCCCAGGCGGTCTCCCATCCAAGTACTAACCAGGCCCGACCCTGCTTAGCTTCCGAGATCAGACGAGATCGGGCGCATCCAGGCTGGTATGGCCGTAAGCAGAAGCTCCTGCTTGAAATACCTCTTATATGGAGTTGAAGATAAGTCATAGAATAAAAGTCATTGATTTGTTGGTTTTATTTGTTGGAGTTAAAGTGCCTTAACTATGTGCAAAACACTTTAGGACGTGAGCTGTCGCTGTTACCACGTTGAAATATGTGTGGGTAGATTAAGCGAGAGCGTTCTCTGCTGGTTGAAAAAGCTTACAGCACCTGGTATTCCCAGGCGGTCTCCCATCCAAGTACTAACCAGGCCCGACCCTGCTTAGCTTCCGAGATCAGACGAGATCGGGCGCATCCAGGCTGGTATGGCCGTAAGCAGATGCTGCAGCTTGAAATACCTCTTATATGGAGTTGAAGATAAGTCATAGAATATAAGTCATTGATCTGTTGGTTTTATTTGTTGGAGTTAAAGTGCCTTAACCATGTGCAAAACACTTTAGGACGTGAGCTGTCGCTGTTACCACGTTGAAATATGTGTCGGTAGATTAAGCGAGAGCGCTCTACTGCAGGTTGAAAAAGCTTACAGCACCTGGTATTCCCAGGCGGTCTCCCATCCAAGTACTAACCAGGCCCGACCCTGCTTAGCTTCCGAGATCAGACGAGACCGGGCGCATCCAGGCTGGTATGGCCGTAAGTAGAAGCTGCAGCTTGAAATACCTCTTATATGGAGTTGAAGATAAGTCATAGAATATAAGTCATTGATCTGTTGGTTTTATTTGTTGGAGTTAAAGTGCCTTAACCATGTGCAAAACACTTTAGGACGTGAGCTGTCGCAGTTACCACGTTGAAATATGTGTGGCTAGATTAAGCGAGAGCGTTCTCTGCTGGTTGAAAAAGCTTACAGCACCTGGTACTCCCAGGCAGTCTCCCATCCAAGTACTAACCAGGCCCGACCCTGCTTAGCTTCCGAGATCAGACGAGATCAGGCGCATCCAGGCTGGTATGGCTGTAAGCAGAAGCTGCAGCTTGAAATACTTCTTATATGGAGTTGAAGATAAGTCATAGAATATATGTCATTGATTTGTTGGTGATAATAATTTAGAAGCGCTTATTTGTTGGAGTTAAGGTGCCTTAACTATGTGCAAAACACTTTAGGACGTGAGCTGTCGCTGTTACCACGTTGAAATATGTGTGGGTAGATTAAGCGAGAGCGCTCTCTGCTGGTTGAAAAAGCTTACAGCACCTGCTATTCCCAGGCGGTCTCCCATCCAAGTACTAACCAGGCCCGACCCTGCTTAGCTTCCGAGATCAGACGAGATTGGGCGCATCCAGGCTGGTATGGCCGTAAGCAGAAGCTCCTGCTTGAAATACCTCTTATATGGAGTTGAAGATAAGTCATAGAATATAAGTCATTGATTTGTTGGTTTTATTTGTTGGAGTTAAAGCGCCTTAACCATGTGCAAAACCCTTTAGGACGTGAGCTGTCGCTGTTACCACGTTGAAATATGTGTGGGTAGATTAAGCGAGAGCGCTCTCTGCAGGTTGAAAAAGCTTACAGCACCTGCTATTCCCAGGCGGTCTCCCATCCAAGTACTAACCAGGCCCGACCCTGCTTAGCTTCCGAGATCAGACGAGATCGGGCGCATCCAGGCTGGTATGGCCGTAAGCAGAAGCTATAGCTTGAAATACCTCTTATATGGAGTTGAAGATAAGTCATAGAATATAAGTCATTGATCTGTTGGTTTTATTTGTTGGAGTTAAAGTGCCTTAACCATGTGCAAAACACTTTAGGACGTGAGCTGTCGCTGTTACCACGTTGAAATATGTGTCGGTAGATTAAGCGAGAGCGCTCTACTGCAGGTTGAAAAAGCTTACAGCACCTGGTATTCCCAGGCGGTCTCCCATCCAAGTACTAACCAGGCCCGACCCTGCTTAGCTTCCGAGATCAGACGAGACCGGGCGCATCCAGGCTGGTATGGCCGTAAGTAGAAGCTGCAGCTTGAAATACCTCTTATATGGAGTTGAAGATAAGTCATAGAATATAAGTCATTGATCTGTTGGTTTTATTTGTTGGAGTTAAAGTGCCTTAACCATGTGCAAAACACTTTAGGACGTGAGCTGTCGCAGTTACCACGTTGAAATATGTGTGGCTAGATTAAGCGAGAGCGTTCTCTGCTGGTTGAAAAAGCTTACAGCACCTGGTACTCCCAGGCAGTCTCCCATCCAAGTACTAACCAGGCCCGACCCTGCTTAGCTTCCGAGATCAGACGAGATCAGGCGCATCCAGGCTGGTATGGCCGTAAGCAGAAGCTGCAGCTTGAAATACTTCTTATATGGAGTTGAAGATAAGTCATAGAATATATGTCATTGATTTGTTGGTGATAATAATTTAGAAGCGCTTATTTGTTGGAGTTAAGGTGCCTTAACTATGTGCAAAACACTTTAGGACGTGAGCTGTCACTGTTACCACGTTGAAATATGTGTGGGTAGATTAAGCGAGAGCGCTCTCTGCTGGTTGAAAAAGCTTACAGCACCTGCTATTCCCAGGCGGTCTCCCATCCAAGTACTAACCAGGCCCGACCCTGCTTAGCTTCCGAGATCAGACGAGATCGGGCGCATCCAGGCTGGTATGGCCGTAAGCAGAAGCTGTAGCTTGAAATACCTCTTATATGGAGTTGAAGATAAGTCATAGAATATAAGTCATTGATCTGTTGGTTTTATTTGTTGGAGTTAAAGTGCCTTAACCATGTGCAAAACACTTTAGGACGTGAGCTGTCGCTTTTACCACGTTGAAATATGTGTGGGTAGATTAAGCGAGAGCGCTCTCTGCAGGTTGAAAAACCTTACAGCACCTGCTATTCCCAGGCGGTCTCCCATCCAAGTACTAACCAGGCCCGACCCTGCTTAGCTTCCGAGATCAGACGAGATCGGGCGCATCCAGGCTGGTATGGCCGTAAGCAGAAGCTGTAGCTTGAAATACCTCTTATATGGAGTTGAAGATAAGTCATATAATATAAGTCATTGATTTGTTGGTGATATTAATTTAGAAGCGCTTATTTGTTGGAGTTAAAGTGCCTTAACCATGTGAAAAACACTTTTGGACCTGAGCTGTCGCTGTTACCACGTTGAAATATGTGTGGGTAGATTAAGCGAGAGCGCTCTCTGCTGGTTGAAAATGCTTACAGCACCTGGTATTCCCAGGCGGTCTCCCATCCAAGTATTAACCAGGCCCGACCCTGCTTAGCTTCCGAGATCAGACGAGATCGGGCGCATCCAGGCTGGTATGGCCGTAAGCAGAAGCTGCAGCTTGAAATACCTCTGATATGGAGTTGAAGATAAGTTATATAATACAAGTCATTGATTTGTTGGTGATAATAATTTAGAAGCGCTTATTTGTTGGAGTTAAAGTGCCTTAACCATTTGCAAAACACTTTAGGACGTGAGCTGTCGCTGTTACCACGTTGAAATATGTGTGGGTAGATTAAGCGAGAGCGCTCTCTGCTGGTTGAAAATGCTTACAGCACCTGGTATTCCCAGGCGGTCTCCCATCCAAGTACTAACCAGGCCCGACCCTGCTTAGCTTCCGAGATCAGACGAGATTGGGCGCATCCAGGCTGGTATGGCCGTAAGCAGAAGCTGCTGCTTGAAATACCTCTTATATGGAGTTGAAGATAAGTAATATAATATAAGTCATTGATTTGTTGGTGATAATAATTTAGAAGCGCTTATTTGTTGGAGTTAAAGTGCCTTAACCATGTGAAAAACACTTTAGGACGTGAGCTGTCGCTGTTACCACGTTGAAATATGTGTGCGTAGATTAAGCGAGAGCGCTCTCTGCTGGTTGAAAATGCTTACAGCACCTGGTATTCCCAGGCGGTCTCCCATCCAAGTACTAACCAGGCCCGACCCTGCTTAGCTTCCGAGATCAGACGAGATCGGGCGCATCCAGGCTGGTATGGCCGTAAGCAGAAGCTCCTGCTTGAAATACCTCTTATATGGAGTTGAAGATAAGTCATAGAATAAAAGTCATTGATTTGTTGGTTTTATTTGTTGGAGTTAAAGTGCCTTAACTATGTGCAAAACACTTTAGGACGTGAGCTGTCGCTGTTACCACGTTGAAATATGTGTGGGTAGATTAAGCGAGAGCGTTCTCTGCTGGTTGAAAAAGCTTACAGCACCTGGTATTCCCAGGCGGTCTCCCATCCAAGTACTAACCAGGCCCGACCCTGCTTAGCTTCCGAGATCAGACGAGATCGGGCGCATCCAGGCTGGTATGGCCGTAAGCAGATGCTGCAGCTTGAAATACCTCTTATATGGAGTTGAAGATAAGTCATAGAATATAAGTCATTGATTTGTTGGTTTTATTTGTCGGAGTTAAAGTGCCTTAACCATGTGCAAAAGACTTTAGGACGTGAGCTGTCGCTGTTACCACGTTGAAATATGTGTGGTTAGATTAAGCGAGAGCGCTCTCTGCTGGTTGAAAAAGCTTACAGCACCTGGTATTCCCAGGCGGTCTCCCATCCAAGTACTGACCAGGCCCGACCCTGCTTAGCTTCCGAGATCAGACGAGATCGGGCGCATCCAGGCTGGTATGGCCTTAAGCAGAAGCTGCAGCTTGAAATACGTCTGATATGGAGTTGAAGATAAGTCATAATATAAGTCATTGATTTGTTGGTGATAATAATTTAGAAGCGCTTATTTGTTGGAGTTAAAGTGCCTTAACCATGTGCAAAACACTTTAGGACGTGAGTTGTCGCTGTTACCACGTTGAAATATGTGTGTGTAGATTAAGCGAGAGCGTTCTCTGCTGGTTGAAAAAGCTTACAGCACCTGGTATTCCCAGGCGGTCTCCCATCCAAGTACTAACCAGGCCCGACCCTGCTTTGCTTCCGAGATCAGACGAGATCAGGCGCATCCAGGCTGGTATGGCCGTAAGCAGAAGCTGCTGCTTGAAATACCTCTTATATGGAGTTGAAGATAAGTCATAGAATATAAGTCATTGATTTGTTGGTTTTATTTGTTGGAGTTAAAGTGCCTTAACCATGTGCAAAACACTTTAGGACGTGAGCTGTCGCTGTTACCACGTTGAAATATGTGTGGCTAGATTAAGCAAGAGCGTTCTCTGCTGGTTGAAAAAGCTTACAGCACCTGGTATTCCCAGGCGGTCTCCCATCCAAGTACTAACCAGGCCCGACCCTGCTTAGCTTCCGAGATCAGACGAGATCGGGCGCATCCAGGCTGGTATGGCCGTAAGCAGAAGCTGCAGCTTGAAATATCTCTTATATGGAGTTGAAGATAAGTCATAGCATATAAGTCATTGATTTGTTGGTTTTATTTGTTGGAGTTAAAGTGCCTTAACCATGTGCAAAACACTTTAGGACGGGAGCTGTCGCTGTTACCACGTTGAAATATGTGTGGGTAGATTAAGCGAGACCGCTCTCTGCAGGTTGAAAAAACTTACAGCACCTGGTATTCCCAGGCGGTCTCCCATCCAAGTACTAACCAGGCCCAACCCTGCTTAGCTTCCGAGATCAGACGAGATCGGGCGCATCCAGGCTTGTATGGCCGAAAGCAGAAGCTGCAGCTTGAAATACCTCTTATATGGAGTTGAAGATAAGTCATAGAATATAAGTCATTGATCTGTTGGTTTTATTTGTTGGAGTTAAAGTGCCTTAACCATGTGGAAAACACTTTAGGACGTGAGCTGTCGCTGTTACCACGTTGAAATATGTGTGGGTAGATTAAGCGAGAGCGCTCTCTGCTGGTTGAAAAAGCTTACAGCACCTGGTATTCCCAGGCGGACTCCCATCCAAGTACTAACCAGGCCCGATCCTGCTTAGCTTCCGAGATCAGACGAGATCGGGCGCATCCAGGCTGGTATGGCCGTAAGCTGAAGCTCCAGCTTGAAATACTTCTTATATGGAGTTGAAGATAAGTATATAATACAAGTCATTGATTTGTTGGTGATAATAATTTAGAAGCGCTTATTTGTTGGAGTTAAAGTGCCTTAACCATGTGCAAAACACTTTAGGACGTGAGCTGTCGCTGTTACCACGTTGAAATATGTGTGGGTAGATTAAGCGAGAGCGCTCTCTGCAGGTTGAAAAAGCTTACAGCACCTGGTATTCCCAGGCGGTCTCCCATCCAAGTACTAACCAGGCCCGACCCTGCTTAGCTTCCGAGATCAGACGAGATCGGGCGCATCCAGGCTGGTATGGCCGTAAGCAGAAGCTGCAGCTTGAAATACCTCTTATATGGAGTTGAAGATAAGTCATAGAATATAAGTCATTGATCTGTTGGTTTTATTTGTTGGAGTTAAAGTGCCTTAACCATGTGCAAAACACTTTAGGACGTGAGCTGTCGCTGTTACCACGTTGAAATATGTGTGGGTAGATTAAGCGAGAGCGCTCTCTGCAGGTTGAAAAAGCTTACAGCACCTGGTATTCCCAGGCGGTCTCCCATCCAAGTACTAACCAGGCCCGACCCTGCTTAGCTTCCGAGATTAGACGAGACCGGGCGCATCCAGGCTGGTATGGCCGTAAGCAGAAGCTGCAGCTTGAAATACCTCTTATATGGAGTTGAAGATAAACATAGAATATAAGTCATTGATCTGTTGGTTTTATTTGTTGGAGTTAAAGTGCCTTAACCATGTGCAAAACACTTTAGGACGTGAGCTGTCGCTGTTACCGCGTTGAAATATGTGTGGCTAGATTAAGCGAGAGCGTTCTCTGCTGGTTGGAAAAAGCTTACAGCACCTGGTATTCCCAAACGGTCTCCCATCCAAGTACTAACCAGGCCCGACCCTGCTTAGCTTCCGAGATTAGACGAGACCGGGCGCATCCAGGCTGGTATGGCCGTAAGCAGAAGCTGCAGCTTGAAATACCTCTTATATGGAGTTGAAGATAAACATAGAATATAAGTCATTGATCTGTTGGTTTTATTTGTTGGAGTTAAAGTGCCTTAACCATGTGCAAAACACTTTAGGACGTGAGCTGTCGCTGTTACCGCGTTGAAATATGTGTGGCTAGATTAAGCGAGAGCGTTCTCTGCTGGTTGAAAAAGCTTACAGCACCTGGTATTCCTGGTGCTGTAGATTAAGCGAGAGCGTTCTCTGCTGGTTGAAAAAGCTTACAGCACCTGGTATTCCCAGGCGGTCTCCCATCCAAGTACTAACCAGGCCCTACCCTGCTTAGCTTTCAAGATCAGACGAGATCGGGCGCATCAAGGCTGGTATGGCCGTAAGCAGAAGCTGCAGCTTGAAATACCTCTTATATGGAGTTGAAGATAAGTCATAGCATATAAGTCATTGATTTGTTGGTGATAATAATTTAGAAGCGCTTATTTGTTGGAGTTAAGGTGCCTTAACTATGTGCAAAACACTTTAGGACGTGAGCTGTCGCTGTTACCACGTTGAAATATGTGTGGGTAGATTAAGCAAGAGCGTTCTCTGCTGGTTGAAAAAGCTTACAGCACCTGGTATTCCCAGGCGGTCTCCCATCCAAGTACTAACCAGGCCCGACCCTGCTTAGCTTCCGAGATCAGATGAGATCGGGCGCATCCAGGCTGGTATGGCCGTAAGCAGAAGCTGCAGCTTGAAATACCTCTTATATGGAGTTGAAGATAAGTCATAGAATATAAGTCATTGATTTGTTGGTTTTATTTGTTGGAGTAACCATGTGCAAAACACTTTAGGACGTGAGCGGTCGCTGTTACCACGTTGAAATATGTGTGGGTAGATTAAGCGAGAGCGTTCTCTGCTGGTTGAAAAAGCTTTTTCAGCACCTGGTATTCCCAGGCAGTCTCCCATCGAAGTACTAACCAGGCCCGACCCTGCTTAGCTTCCGAGATCAGACGAGATCAGGCGCATCCAGGCTGGTATGGCCGTAAGCAGAAGCTGCAGCTTGAAATACATCTTATATGGAGTTGAAGATAAGTCATAGAATATATGTCATTGATTTGTTGGTGATAATAATTTAGAAGCGCTTATTTGTTGGAGTTAAGGTGCCTTAATTATGTGCAAAACACTTTAGGACGTGAGCTGTCGCTGTTACCACGTTGAAATATGTGTGGGTAGATTAAGCAAGAGCGTTCTCTGCTGGTTGAAAAAGCTTACAGCACCTGGTATTCCCAAGCGGTCTCCCATCCAAGTACTAACCAGGCCCGACCCTGCTTAGCTTCCGAGATCAGACGAGATCGGGCGCATCCAGGCTGGTATGGCCGTAAGCAGAAGCTGCAGCTTGAAATACCTCTTATATGGAGTTGAAGATAAGTCATAGAATATAAGTCATTGATTTGTTGGTTTTATTTGTTGGAGTTAAAGTGCCTTAACCATATGCAAAACACTTTAGGACGTGAGCTGTCGCTGTTACCACGTTGAAACATGTGTAGGTAGATTAAGCGAGAGCGCTCTCTGCTGGTTGAAAAAGCTTACAGCACCTGGTATTCCCAGGCGGTCTCCCATCCAAGTACTAACCAGGCCCGACCCTGCTTAGCTTCCGAGATCAGACGAGATCGGGCGCATCCAGGCTGGTATGGCCGTAAGCTGAAGCTGCAGCTTGAAATACCTCTTATATGGAGTTGAAGATAAGTCATATAATATAAGTCATGATTTGTTGGTGATAATAATTTAGAAGCGCTTATTTGTTGGAGTTAAAGTGCCTTAACCATGTGCAAAACACTTTAGGACGTGAGCTGTCGCTGTTACCACGTTGAAATATGTGTGGGTAGATTAAGCGAGAGCGTTCTCTGCTGGTTGAAAAAGCTTACAGCACCTGGTATTCCCAGGCGGTCTCCCATCCAAGTACTAACCAGGCCCGACCCTGCTTAGCTTCCGAGATCAGACGAGATCGGGCGCATCCAGGCTGGTATGGCCGTAAGCAGAAGTTATAGCTTGAAATACCTCTTATATGGAGTTGAAGATAAGTCATAGAATATATGTCATTGATTTGTTGGTTTTATTTGTTGGAGTTAAAGTGCCTTAACCATGTGCAAAACACTTTAGGACGAGAGCTGTCGCTGTTACCACGTTGAAATATGTGCGGGTAGATTAAGCGAGAGTCCTCTCTGCTGGTTGAAAAAGCTTACAGCACCTGGTATTCCCAGGCGGTCTCCCATCCAAGTACTAACCAGGCCCGACCCTGCTTAGCTTCCGAGATCAGACGAGTTTGGGCGCATCCAGGCTGGTATGGCCCTAAGCAGAAGCTGCAGCTTGAAATACCTCTTATATGGAGTTGAAGATAAGTCATAGCATATAAGTCATTGATTTGTTGGTTTTATTTGTTGGAGTTAAAGTGCCTTAACCATGTGGAAAACACTTTAGGACGGGAGCTGTCGCTGTTACCACGTTGAAATATGTGTGGGTAGATTAAGCGAGAGCGCTCTCTGCTGGTTGAAAAAGCTTACAGCACCTGGTATTCCCAGGCGGTCTCCCATCCAAGTACTAACCAGGCCCGATCCTGCTTAGCTTCCGAGATCAGACAAGATCGGGCGCATCCAGGCTGGTATGGCCGTAAGCTGAAGCTGCAGCTTGAAATACTTCTTATATGGAGTTGAAGATAAGTATATAATACAAGTCATTGATTTGTTGGTGATAATAATTTAGAAGCGCTTATTTGTTGGAGTTAAAGTGCCTTAACCATGTGCAAAACACTTTAGGACGTGAGCTGTCGCTGTTACCACGTTGAAATATGTGTGGGTAGATTAAGCGAGAGCGCTCTCTGCAGGTTGAAAAAGCTTACAGCACCTGGTATTCCCAGGCGGTCTCCCATCCAAGTACTAACCAGGCCCGACCCTGCTTAGCTTCTGAGATCAGACGAGATCGGGCGCATCCAGGCTGGTATGGCCGTAAGCAGAAGCTGCAGCTTGAAATACCTCTTATATGGAGTTGAAGATAAGTCATAGAATATAAGTCATTGATCTGTTGGTTTTATTTGTTGGAGTTAAAGTGCCTTAACCATGTGCAAAACACTTTAGGACGTGAGCTGTCGCTGTTACCACGTGGAAATATGTGTGGGTAGATTAAGCGAGAGCGCTCTCTGCAGGTTGAAAAAGGGTTAGGGTTAGGGTTAGGGTTAGGGTTAGGGTTAGGGTTTGTGTTCAACGGCTCCCTGCGGGAAACCAATACGCTACTGCCTCCTAACGCTCGTAGGCGTTACCAGAGTTCGCAGAAGGTAGTGTTGCACTCTCACATCGTACATCCAGTTGAGATCCGTATGCACTAAAGTACTTTTGTCAGTAGCGTATGGTGCGAGACCTCTGAATAGTTTCAGAGTTTTGATGTGAGATGTGCTGTATGGTGAATCAAGGTCACTGGGTACCCCTTATGCGTGCAGTCGGATTGTGGAGGATCCGGTGTCTTCGTCTGTGGCTAGTGGGTGTAATATGAGAGGACAGTTGTGAGTCTTGGAAGGGGAGAAGAAGGGGGGGGGGGGGGGGGGGGGGTTTGGTTGGTGGGTTGATAGTTCAGAGAGGAGAGGTGAGGGGGGGTTTTTTTGGAGCGGTTTTTAGGATTTGGGGTTCGGGTTAGAGTTTGTTTGTGTAGCTTAAGATTAGGGTTAAGGTTAGGGTTTAGTTTAAGTTTAGGGTTTTGCTTTAAGGTTAAGGTTGAAATTAGGATTTGGGTTAGGGTTAAGGTTAGGGTTTTGGGTTAGGGTTAGGGTTATGGTTTGGGTTAGGTTTAAGTTTATGGTTGGGGTTGGGGCCAGGGTTAGGGTTAGGGTTAGGGTCAGGGTTAGGGTTAGGGTTAGGGTTTTGGGTTAGGGTTAGGGTTATGGTTTGGGTTAGGTTTAAGTTTATGGTTGGGGTTGGGGCCAGGGTTAGGGTTAGGGTTAGGGTTAGGTGGCTGAAATGTTTATAAGATGAATGTGATGAGATCCGAAGATCTCTTGTGGCTGAAATGTTTATAAGGTGAATGTACTGAGATCCGAAGATCTCTTGTGGCTGAAATGTTTTATAAGATGAATGTAATGAGATCCGAAGATCTCTTGTGGCTGAAATGTTTTATAAGATGAATGTACTGAGATCCGAAGATCTCTTGTGGCTGAAATGTTTTATAAGATGAATGTAATGAGATCCGAAGATCTCTTGTGGCTGAAATGTTTTATAAGATGAATGTAATGAGATCCGAAGATCTCTTGTGGCTGAAATGTTTATAAGATGAATGTACTGAGATCCGAAGATCTCTTGTGGCTGAAATGTTTTATAAGATGAATGTAATGAGATCCGAAGATCTCTTGTGGCTGAAATGTTTTATAAGATGAATGTACTGAGATCCGAAGATCTCTTGTGGCTGAAATGTTTTATAAGATGAATGTAATGAGATCCGAAGATCTCTTGTGGCTGAAATGTTTTATAAGATGAATGTAATGAGATCCGAAGATCTCTTGTGGCTGAAATGTTTTATAAGATGAATGTAATGAGATCCAAAGATCTCTTGTGGCTGAAATGTTTATAAGATGAATGTAATGAGATCCGTAGATCAGTAGATTTGAATTAATTAGAGGGTGACCCTGTTTGTTTGGAGGTCGGTTTTAGGTGTATTATTCCTAGTTTAGAATAACCTTCATTATTATCCCTCCTGGAGGCCCGGGAGGAGATAGTAATTATTGGTACCTAATATGAATTTCTGGACTTTCGTCAGTGGTATCTAGCGGATCAACAGGCGTTTCGGCCGTGGGAATACCAGACGCCCTCCGCGCTAGTGGCCCCCTTGGGTTGATCGAGTCCAAGGTCGTCCAGTGCCCAATTAATATTTTTTGGTTTTTCGAAGGATCTTATATTTACTCAGGGTACAGTAAAATATTTATGAACATTTATTGTAAACACTGTCACCGTCGGTTATTTTTATATTCATCGTTTTGTTTTCTATTTTCATGTATTTTTTGTTTAAAAAGTTTTGGTATTTTAGGAATTGTTACCTTTTTTGTAGTCCCATAATATTAGTTTTGGAAGAAGATTGAGGTATTCCCTAGTGAGAGTTACTTTGTTCACTTACCTTGAAAGGTGTTCCCTAGTGAGAGTTACTTTGTTCACTTACCTTGAAAGATGTCTGTGTCGGCTGTGAAGTCGGTGTTTCTCTGGTTCGTGGGGTTGGCTGTTCTTCTGGAGGCTTGGAGGAGGAGGTCCGTGGTCCATGAGGTTGGTCGTTCTTCTGGAGGCTTGGAGGAGGAGGAGGCCTGGTCCGTGGTCCGTGTGGCTGGCCGTTCTTCTGGAGGCTTGGAGGAGGAGGTCCGTGGTCCATGGGGCTGGTCGTTCTTCTGGAGGCTTGGCGGAGGAGGAAAATTTGCTCATAGCTCTCAAAAGAGCTTTTGATTTTTTCTGGAGTGGCTGCCCTGGAGGTTCTTGGGATCTTCAGCAGGAAATCTTCAAGTCTTGTAATCTTCTGGTGTATTTGAGGTTTTATTCTCCGTTATCCCCGCGGGGTCCCGGTTCTTATCTTATTACAGATAATTGTCTATTTAATAGTTTTATTTTGTGTGTTAGAGTTCTTTTTTCGACATGTTTCTCTTTGGTTAGATCTTTTGCTTTAGATTTTTATTTTATTTCCCATTTATGTCACTTGTCTTTTTGATTATGTGTGTTAAAGTTGGTGTGTGGAACACTTATGTTTTATTCGTGTCTGCAGTGGCTGTGATTGGCGGGCTGTGAGCCGTGGGCGGGGTCTTGTGGTTTGTATGCAAATTGTGGCTGAGATTTTCACCCGGAGGTTTTTTAGCAACCATGAGAGAAAGGTGTAGTCATAAAGATGGGCTGGCCCCTTCAGGCTGGTCTTGGGCATGTCCTTGACAGCTTGTACGGTTAATTCCTGTACTTTTGTGAAAATAAGGGGAGATGGCTTCAGCCCCAATAAAACGAAGCTCTGTCAAAGACAAAATATCTGGGTTTGTACATCGTTAGGGGGTTTTTTATTTTGGTTAATAATTTTAGAAATTGAGGTTTGGTTAATTTTAGATTTTTGAAGTAAATTGGGTTCCGGTATTGTTTTAAGTGAATTAATAAATTGAGTTTTCTAAGGTCTTTTTCGTTATTTTAGCAGTAACTGAGGTTGAAATACAGTTTACATTGGATAAATGCATACCAGTTTAAGACAGTAACTCAAGATAAAATGCCCTTTAAAAATGGATAAGTAACAACGAATTTTAAGGTATATTAAAATTTTATAAAGGATAAACTA
Source organism: Cololabis saira (assembly GCF_033807715.1). Lineage (NCBI taxonomy): Eukaryota > Metazoa > Chordata > Actinopteri > Beloniformes > Belonidae > Cololabis > Cololabis saira. Next base: position 133,911 of record NW_026906239.1, read on the forward strand.
AGTTAAGTCTTAGCTTTCAGTAAAAAGGAGATTTAAGGTGTATTTAGATTTTACAAGTAACAGTGGCTATGATTGGCGGGCTGTGAGCCGTGGGCGGGGTCTTGTGGTTTGTTTTGGTTTGTATGCAAATTGTGGCTGAGATTTTCACCCGGAGGTTTTTAAGCAACCATGAGAGAAAGGTGTAGTCGTAAAGATGGCCTGGCCCCTTCAGGCTGCTCTTGGGCATGTCATTGACAGCTTTGTACTGGTAAATTCCTGTACTATTGTGAAAATAAGGGGAGATGGCTTCAGCCCCAAACAAAGCGAAGCTCTGTCAAAGAAAAAAATATCTGGGTTTGTACCTTGTTTGGGGTTTTTTTATTTTGGTTAATAATTTTAGAAATTCAGGTTTGGTTAATTTTAGATTTTTAAAGTAAATTTGGTTCCGGTATTTGTTTTAAGTGAATTAATAAATCGAGTTTTATAAGGTCTTGTTCGTTACTTTAACATTAACTAAGGTTAAAATACCATTTACCTTGGATAATGAATACATTAAATCCAGATAAAATGTAGTTTAGAATTGGATAAGGTCATTTCCGTTTTTAACAGTAACTCATCTGAAATATAGTTTAAGGTGGCTCAGTAAAATCCAGTGTTATAGAAGGTCATTTTCATTTTGAGCCCTAAATAAATTAAGATATAGTTTACAGTGGATAAGTGGACACGAGTTTTTGGAAGTTAAATTTCGTTTTAGTAAATCCAGATAAAATGTAGTTTAAAATTTGATAAGTCAAAAAATGGGTTTTTTTAAAGTTAATTTCCGTTTTTTTAACAGTAAATTAAGTTATAATGTACTTTAAAGTGGTTGAGTAAAAACGAGATTTAAAAAAATTTTTTAATCCAGTTAAGTCGTAGTTTCCAGTGAAAATGAGGTTTAAGGTATATTAATTTTTTCAAAGTAAGTTCAGTTAAGTTATAGTTTTCATTGAAAAGTAGGTTTATCAGGTACTTTTATATTTTCTTGAAATAAACACCGTTAAAACGATTTTGTAAGGTTCGTGAGTAGGGTTGGTAAGGTTTCATCAAGTTCTCTAACAGGTTTGGATTGGTGGGTGATATTTATTTGTTTTATTTTTTTATTTTTTTATCCCAAGATGGGGGAGAGGTGGTTTGGGTGGTAGAGAGGGTGGGTGAGAGAGAAGAGGAAAAGTGTTGAAGAGAAGGAGTTAGGAGTAGTTTAGGAGGGAGAGGTCTCTCATCTGTAGAGCTAGTGTATGTTGTAGTAGGTATGTTTGTGTTGTTGTCTGGGTGCAAGTACGATTGTGGGGCCGGAGAGCTCGGTCGGACAGAGGAACTGGCTGGGTTAGGGTTTGTGTTCAACGGCTCCCTGCGGGAAACCAATACGCTACTGCCTCCTAACGCTCGTAGGCGTTACCAGAGTTCGCAGAAGGTAGTGTTGCACTCTCACATCGTACATCCAGTTGAGATCCGTATGCACTAAAGTACTTTTGTCAGTAGCGTATGGTGCGAGACCTCTGAATAGTTTCAGAGTTTTGATGTGAGATGTGCTGTATGGTGAATCAAGGTCACTGGGTACCCCTTATGCGTGCAGTCGGATTGTGGAGGATCCGGTGTCTTCGTCTGTGGCTAGTGGGTGTAATGTGAGAGGACAGTTGTGAGTTTTGGAAGGGGAGAAGAAGGGGGGGGGGGGTTTGGTTGGTGGGTTGATAGTTCAGAGAGGAGAGGTGAGGGGGGGTTTTTTTGGAGCGGTTTTTAGGATTTGGGGTTCGGGTTAGAGTTTGTTTGTGTAGCTTAAGATTAGGGTTAAGGTTAGGGTTTAGTTTAAGTTTAGGGTTTTGCTTTAAGGTTAAGGTTGAAATTAGGATTTGGGTTAGGGTTAAGGTTAGGGTTTTGGGTTAGGGTTATGGTTTGGGTTAGGTTTAAGTTTATGGTTGGGGTTGGGGCCAGGGTTAGGGTTAGGGTTAGGGTCAGGGTTAGGGTTAGGGTTAGGGTTTTGGGTTAGGGTTAGGGTTATGGTTTGGGTTAGGTTTAAGTTTATGGTTGGGGTTGGGGCCAGGGTTAGGGTTAGGGTTAGGGTTAGGTGGCTGAAATGTTTATAAGATGAATGTGATGAGATCCGAAGATCTCTTGTGGCTGAAATGTTTTATAAGATGAATGTACTGAGATCCGGAGATCTCTTGTGGCTGAAATGTTTTATAAGATGAATGTAATGAGATCCGAAGATCTCTTGTGGCTGAAATGTTTTATAAGATGAATGTAATGAGATCCGAAGATCTCTTGTGGCTGAAATGTTTATAAGATGAATGTACTGAGATCCGAAGATCTCTTGTGGCTGAAATGTTTTATAAGATGAATGTAATGAGATCCGAAGATCTCTTGTGGCTGAAATGTTTTATAAGATGAATGTACTGAGATCCGAAGATCTCTTGTGGCTGAAATGTTTTATAAGATGAATGTAATGAGATCCGAAGATCTCTTGTGGCTGAAATGTTTTATAAGATGAATGTAATGAGATCCGAAGATCTCTTGTGGCTGAAATGTTTTATAAGATGAATGTACTGAGATCCGAAGATCTCTTGTGGCTGAAATGTTTTATAAGATGAATGTAATGAGATCCGTAGATCAGTAGATTTGAATTAATTGGAGGGTGACCCTGTTTGTTTGGAGGTCGGTTTTAGGTGTATTATTCCTAGTTTAGAATAACCTTCATTATTATCCCTCCTGGAGGCCCGGGAGGAGATAGTAATTATTGGTACCTAATATGAATTTCTGGACTTTCGTCAGTGGTATCTAGCGGATCAACAGGCGTTTCGGCCGTGGGAATACCAGACGCCCTCCGCGCTAGTGGCCCCCTTGGGTTGATCGAGTCCAAGGTCGTCCAGTGCCCAATTAATATTTTTTGGTTTTTCGAAGGATCTTATATTTACTCAGGGTACAGTAAAATATTTATGAACATTTATTGTAAACACTGTCACCGTCGGTTATTTTTATATTCATCGTTTTGTTTTCTATTTTCATGTATTTTTTGTTTAAAAAGTTTTGGTATTTTAGGAATTGTTACCTTTTTTGTAGTCCCATAATATTAGTTTTGGAAGAAGATTGAGGTATTCCCTAGTGAGAGTTACTTTGTTCACTTACCTTGAAAGGTGTTCCCTAGTGAGAGTTACTTTGTTCACTTACCTTGAAAGATGTCTGTGTCGGCTGTGAAGTCGGTGTTTCTCTGGTTCGTGGGGTTGGCTGTTCTTCTGGAGGCTTGGAGGAGGAGGTCCGTGGTCCATGAGGTTGGTCGTTCTTCTGGAGGCTTGGAGGAGGAGGAGGCCTGGTCCGTGGTCCGTGTGGCTGGCCGTTCTTCTGGAGGCTTGGAGGAGGAGGTCCGTGGTCCATGGGGCTGGTCGTTCTTCTGGAGGCTTGGCGGAGGAGGAAAATTTGCTCATAGCTCTCAAAAGAGCTTTTTGATTTTTTCTGGAGTGGCTGCCCTGGAGGTTCTTGGGATCTTCAGCAGGAAATCTTCAAGTCTTGTAATCTTCTGGTGTATTTGAGGTTTTATTCTCCGTTATCCCCGCGGGGTCCCGGTTCTTATCTTATTACAGATAATTGTCTATTTAATAGTTTTATTTTGTGTGTTAGAGTTCTTTTTTCGACATGTTTCTCTTTGGTTAGATATTTTGCTTTAGATTTTTATTTTATTTCCCATTTATGTCACTTGTCTTTTTGATTATGTGTGTTAAAGTTGGTGTGTGGAACACTTATGTTTTATTCGTGTCTGCAGTGGCTGTGATTGGCGGGCTGTGAGCCGTGGGCGGGGTCTTGTGGTTTGTATGCAAATTGTGGCTGAGATTTTCACCCGGAGGTTTTTTAGCAACCATGAGAGAAAGGTGTAGTCATAAAGATGGGCTGGCCCCTTCAGGCTGGTCTTGGGCATGTCCTTGACAGCTTGTACGGTTAATTCCTGTACTTTTGTGAAAATAAGGGGAGATGGCTTCAGCCCCAATAAAACGAAGCTCTGTCAAAGAAAAAATATCTGGGTTTGTACATCGTTAGGGGGTTTTTTATTTTGGTTAATAATTTTAGAAATTGAGGTTTGGCTAATTTTAGATTTTTGAAGTAAATTGGGTTCCGGTATTGTTTTAAGTGAATTAATAAATTGAGTTTTCTAAGGTCTTTTTCGTTATTTTAGCAGTAACTGAGGTTGAAATACAGTTTACATTGGATAAATGCATACCAGTTTTAGACAGTAACTCAAGATAAAATGCCCTTTAAAAATGGATAAGTAACAACGAATTTTAAGGTATATTAAAATTTTATAAAGGATAAACTAAGTTAAGTCTTAGCTTTCAGTAAAAAGGAGATTTAAGGTGTATTTAGATTTTACAAGTAACAGTGGCTATGATTGGCGGGCTGTGAGCCGTGGGCGGGGTCTTGTGGTTTGTTTTGGTTTGTATGCAAATTGTGGCTGAGATTTTCGCCTGGAGGTTTTTAAGCAACCATGAGAGAAAGGTGTAGTCGTAAAGATGGCCTGGCCCCTTCAGGCTGCTCTTGGGCATGTCATTGACAGCTTTGTACTGGTAAATTCCTGTACTATTGTGAAAATAAGGGGAGATGGCTTCAGCCCCAAACAAAGCGAAGCTCTGTCAAAGAAAAAAATATCTGGGTTTGTATCTTGTTTGGGGTTTTTTTATTTTGGTTAATAATTTTAGAAATTCAGGTTTGGTTAATTTTAGATTTTTAAAGTAAATTTGGTTCCGGTATTTGTTTTAAGTGAATTAATAAATCGAGTTTTATAAGGTCTTGTTCGTTACTTTAACATTAACTAAGGTTAAAATACCATTTACCTTGGATAATGAATACATTAAATCCAGATAAAATGTAGTTTAGAATTGGATAAGGTCATTTCCGTTTTTAACAGTAACTCATCTGAAATATAGTTTAAGGTGGCTCAGTAAAATCCAGTGTTATAGAAGGTCATTTTCATTTTGAGCCCTAAATAAATTAAGATATGGTTTACAGTGGATAAGTGGACACGAATTTTTGGAAGTTAAATTTCGTTTTAGTAAATCCAGATAAAATGTAGTTTAAAATTTGATAAAAAAAATGGGTTTTTTTAAAGTTAATTTCCGTTTTTTTAACAGTAAATTAGGTTATAATGTACTTTAAAGTGGTTGAGTAAAAACGAGATTTAAAAAAAAAATTTTAAATCCAGTTAAGTCGTAGTTTCCAGTGAAAATGAGGTTTAAGGTATATTAATTTTTTCAAAGTAAGTTCAGTTAAGTTATAGTTTTCATTGAAAAGTAGGTTTATCAGGTACTTTTATATTTTCTTGAAATAAACACCGTTAAAACGATTTTGTAAGGTTCGTGAGTAGGGTTGGTAAGGTTTCATCAAGTTCTCTAACAGGTTTGGATTGGTGGGTGATATTTATTTGTTTTATTTTTTTATTTTTTTATCCCAAGATGGGGGAGAGGTGGTTTGGGTGGTAGAGAGGGTGGGTGAGAGAGAAGAGGAAAAGTGTTGAGGAGAAGGAGTTAGGAGTAGTTTAGGAGGGAGAGGTCTCTCATCTGTAGAGCTAGTGTATGTTGTAGTAGGTATGTTTGTGTTGTTGTCTGGGTGCAAGTACGATTGTGGGGCCGGAGAGCTCGGTCGGACAGAGGAACTGGCTGGGTTAGGGTTTGTGTTCAACGGCTCCCTGCGGGAAACCAATACGCTACTGCCTCCTAACGCTCGTAGGCGTTACCAGAGTTCGCAGAAGGTAGTGTTGCACTCTCACATCGTACATCCAGTTGAGATCCGTATGCACTAAAGTACTTTTGTCAGTAGCGTATGGTGCGAGACCTCTGAATAGTTTCAGAGTTTTGATGTGAGATGTGCTGTATGGTGAATCAAGGTCACTAGGTACCCCTTATGCGTGCAGTCGGATTGTGGAGGATCCGGTGTCTTCGTCTGTGGCTAGTGGGTGTAATATGAGAGGACAGTTGTGAGTTTTGGAAGGGGAGAAGAAGGGGGGGGAGTTTGGTTGGTGGGTTGATAGTTCAGAGAGGAGAGGTGAGGGGGGGGTTTTTTTGGAGCGGTTTTTAGGATTTGGGGTTCGGGTTAGAGTTTGTTTGTGTAGCTTAAGATTAGGGTTAAGGTTAGGGTTTAGTTTAAGTTTAGGGTTTTGCTTTAAGGTTAAGGTTGAAATTAGGATTTGGGTTAGGGTTAAGGTTAGGGTTTTGGGTTAGGGTTAGGGTTATGGTTTGGGTTAGGTTTAAGTTTATGGTTGGGGTTGGGGCCAGGGTTAGGGTTAGGGTTAGGGTCAGGGTTAGGGTTAGGGTTAGGGTTTTGGGTTAGGGTTAGGGTTATGGTTTGGGTTAGGTTTAAGTTTTATGGTTGGGGTTGGGGCCAGGGTTAGGGTTAGGGTTAGGGTTAGGTGGCTGAAATGTTTATAAGATGAATGTGATGAGATCCGAAGATCTCTTGTGGCTGAAATGTTTTATAAGATGAATGTACTGAGATCCGGAGATCTCTTGTGGCTGAAATGTTTTATAAGATGAATGTAATGAGATCCGAAGATCTCTTGTGGCTGAAATGTTTTATAAGATGAATGTAATGAGATCCGAAGATCTCTTGTGGCTGAAATGTTTATAAGATGAATGTACTGAGATCCGAAGATCTCTTGTGGCTGAAATGTTTTATAAGATGAATGTAATGAGATCCGAAGATCTCTTGTGGCTGAAATGTTTTATAAGATGAATGTACTGAGATCCGAAGATCTCTTGTGGCTGAAATGTTTTATAAGATGAATGTAATGAGATCCGAAGATCTCTTGTGGCTGAAATGTTTTATAAGATGAATGTAATGAGATCCGAAGATCTCTTGTGGCTGAAATGTTTTATAAGATGAATGTACTGAGATCCGAAGATCTCTTGTGGCTGAAATGTTTTATAAGATGAATGTAATGAGATCCGTAGATCAGTAGATTTGAATTAATTGGAGGGTGACCCTGTTTGTTTGGAGGTCGGTTTTAGGTGTATTATTCCTAGTTTAGAATAACCTTCATTATTATCCCTCCTGGAGGCCCGGGAGGAGATAGTAATTATTGGTACCTAATATGAATTTCTGGACTTTCGTCAGTGGTATCTAGCGGATCAACAGGCGTTTCGGCCGTGGGAATACCAGACGCCCTCCGCGCTAGTGGCCCCCTTGGGTTGATCGAGTCCAAGGTCGTCCAGTGCCCAATTAATATTTTTTGGTTTTTCGAAGGATCTTATATTTACTCAGGGTACAGTAAAATATTTATGAACATTTATTGTAAACACTGTCACCGTCGGTTATTTTTATATTCATCGTTTTGTTTTCTATTTTCATGTATTTTTTGTTTAAAAAGTTTTGGTATTTTAGGAATTGTTACCTTTTTTGTAGTCCCATAATATTAGTTTTGGAAGAAGATTGAGGTATTCCCTAGTGAGAGTTACTTTGTTCACTTACCTTGAAAGGTGTTCCCTAGTGAGAGTTACTTTGTTCACTTACCTTGAAAGATGTCTGTGTCGGCTGTGAAGTCGGTGTTTCTCTGGTTCGTGGGGTTGGCTGTTCTTCTGGAGGCTTGGAGGAGGAGGTCCGTGGTCCATGAGGTTGGTCGTTCTTCTGGAGGCTTGGAGGAGGAGGAGGCCTGGTCCGTGGTCCGTGTGGCTGGCCGTTCTTCTGGAGGCTTGGAGGAGGAGGTCCGTGGTCCATGGGGCTGGTCGTTCTTCTGGAGGCTTGGCGGAGGAGGAAAATTTGCTCATAGCTCTCAAAAGAGCTTTTTGATTTTTTCTGGAGTGGCTGCCCTGGAGGTTCTTGGGATCTTCAGCAGGAAATCTTCAAGTCTTGTAATCTTCTGGTGTATTTGAGGTTTTATTCTCCGTTATCCCCGCGGGGTCCCGGTTCTTATCTTATTACAGATAATTGTCTATTTAATAGTTTTATTTTGTGTGTTAGAGTTCTTTTTTCGACATGTTTCTCTTTGGTTAGATATTTTGCTTTAGATTTTTATTTTATTTCCCATTTATGTCACTTGTCTTTTTGATTATGTGTGTTAAAGTTGGTGTGTGGAACACTTATGTTTTATTCGTGTCTGCAGTGGCTGTGATTGGCGGGCTGTGAGCCGTGGGCGGGGTCTTGTGGTTTGTATGCAAATTGTGGCTGAGATTTTCACCCGGAGGTTTTTTAGCAACCATGAGAGAAAGGTGTAGTCATAAAGATGGGCTGGCCCCTTCAGGCTGGTCTTGGGCATGTCCTTGACAGCTTGTACGGTTAATTCCTGTACTTTTGTGAAAATAAGGGGAGATGGCTTCAGCCCCAATAAAACGAAGCTCTGTCAAAGAAAAAATATCTGGGTTTGTACATCGTTAGGGGGTTTTTTATTTTGGTTAATAATTTTAGAAATTGAGGTTTGGCTAATTTTAGATTTTTGAAGTAAATTGGGTTCCGGTATTGTTTTAAGTGAATTAATAAATTGAGTTTTCTAAGGTCTTTTTCGTTATTTTAGCAGTAACTGAGGTTGAAATACAGTTTACATTGGATAAATGCATACCAGTTTTAGACAGTAACTCAAGATAAAATGCCCTTTAAAAATGGATAAGTAACAACGAATTTTAAGGTATATTAAAATTTTATAAAGGATAAACTAAGTTAAGTCTTAGCTTTCAGTAAAAAGGAGATTTAAGGTGTATTTAGATTTTACAAGTAACAGTGGCTATGATTGGCGGGCTGTGAGCCGTGGGCGGGGTCTTGTGGTTTGTTTTGGTTTGTATGCAAATTGTGGCTGAGATTTTCGCCTGGAGGTTTTTAAGCAACCATGAGAGAAAGGTGTAGTCGTAAAGATGGCCTGGCCCCTTCAGGCTGCTCTTGGGCATGTCATTGACAGCTTTGTACTGGTAAATTCCTGTACTATTGTGAAAATAAGGGGAGATGGCTTCAGCCCCAAACAAAGCGAAGCTCTGTCAAAGAAAAAAATATCTGGGTTTGTATCTTGTTTGGGGTTTTTTTATTTTGGTTAATAATTTTAGAAATTCAGGTTTGGTTAATTTTAGATTTTTAAAGTAAATTTGGTTCCGGTATTTGTTTTAAGTGAATTAATAAATCGAGTTTTATAAGGTCTTGTTCGTTACTTTAACATTAACTAAGGTTAAAATACCATTTACCTTGGATAATGAATACATTAAATCCAGATAAAATGTAGTTTAGAATTGGATAAGGTCATTTCCGTTTTTAACAGTAACTCATCTGAAATATAGTTTAAGGTGGCTCAGTAAAATCCAGTGTTATAGAAGGTCATTTTCATTTTGAGCCCTAAATAAATTAAGATATGGTTTACAGTGGATAAGTGGACACGAATTTTTGGAAGTTAAATTTCGTTTTAGTAAATCCAGATAAAATGTAGTTTAAAATTTGATAAAAAAAATGGGTTTTTTTAAAGTTAATTTCCGTTTTTTTAACAGTAAATTAGGTTATAATGTACTTTAAAGTGGTTGAGTAAAAACGAGATTTAAAAAAAATTTTTTAAATCCAGTTAAGTCGTAGTTTCCAGTGAAAATGAGGTTTAAGGTATATTAATTTTTTCAAAGTAAGTTCAGTTAAGTTATAGTTTTCATTGAAAAGTAGGTTTATCAGGTACTTTTATATTTTCTTGAAATAAACACCGTTAAAACGATTTTGTAAGGTTCGTGAGTAGGGTTGGTAAGGTTTCATCAAGTTCTCTAACAGGTTTGGATTGGTGGGTGATATTTATTTGTTTTATTTTTTTATTTTTTTATCCCAAGATGGGGGAGAGGTGGTTTGGGTGGTAGAGAGGGTGGGTGAGAGAGAAGAGGAAAAGTGTTGAGGAGAAGGAGTTAGGAGTAGTTTAGGAGGGAGAGGTCTCTCATCTGTAGAGCTAGTGTATGTTGTAGTAGGTATGTTTGTGTTGTTGTCTGGGTGCAAGTACGATTGTGGGGCCGGAGAGCTCGGTCGGACAGAGGAACTGGCTGGGTTAGGGTTTGTGTTCAACGGCTCCCTGCGGGAAACCAATACGCTACTGCCTCCTAACGCTCGTAGGCGTTACCAGAGTTCGCAGAAGGTAGTGTTGCACTCTCACATCGTACATCCAGTTGAGATCCGTATGCACTAAAGTACTTTTGTCAGTAGCGTATGGTGCGAGACCTCTGAATAGTTTCAGAGTTTTGATGTGAGATGTGCTGTATGGTGAATCAAGGTCACTAGGTACCCCTTATGCGTGCAGTCGGATTGTGGAGGATCCGGTGTCTTCGTCTGTGGCTAGTGGGTGTAATATGAGAGGACAGTTGTGAGTTTTGGAAGGGGAGAAGAAGGGGGGGGAGTTTGGTTGGTGGGTTGATAGTTCAGAGAGGAGAGGTGAGGGGGGGGTTTTTTTGGAGCGGTTTTTAGGATTTGGGGTTCGGGTTAGGGTTAGGGTTAGGGTTAGGGTTAGGGTTAGGGTTAGGGTTAGGGTTAGGGTTAGGGTTAGGGTTAGGATAGGGGCTGAGTGCCACTTTGGAATCTTTGATTTGACCCCCTAAACAGTGGATCATTTGCTTGACACTTCGGCTACCCCCCCATTTTCATGTACCCTGATTCCAGGAATACTAATGAGGAAGGGGTGGGACCTTGTCTTCTCGTCCAATCAGCGAAAAGCAAGTTCAAAGGTCTGTAACTTTTGCTAGGAGTGGATCATTTGCTCATGGATGGTACCGTTGGAAAGCTCGTGGTCGTATTATGTTCGACGGAAGCAGTTTCCAAGTCTCTACGACCTTCCGTTCGGAAGTTATGACCGGAAATGTGTATCGCATTGAAAATGAATGGAGCGATAATTTCCTGAAATTTGACTAAGTGTTTTGGTGAAAAAAGTTCCCCCAGAAAGTGTTTAGGAGCACGTTTTAGGCCATTTGGAGTCGATACGTACCTATAAACAAAGTTTTTTTGGGAAGGGTTAGGGTTAGGGTTAGGGTTAGATTTTTCAGGTTTCTCGATGATCCCCCCACCTCGTCCGTCGACTCGGTGGTTTAGGGTTAGGGTTAGGGTTAGGGTTAGGATAGGGCAAGAGTGCCACTTTGGAATCTTTGATTTGACCCCCTAAACAGTGGATCATTTGCTCTACACTTCGGCTACCCCCCCATTTTCGGGTACCCTGATTCCAGTAATACTAATGAGGAAGGGGTGGGACCTTGTCTTCTCGTCCAATCAGCGAAAAGCAAGTTCAAAGGTCTGTAACTTTTGCTAGGAGTGGATCATTTGCTCATGGATGGTACCGTTGGAAAGCTCGTGGTCGTATTATGTTCGACGGAAGCAGTTTCCAAGTCTCTACGACCTTCCGTTCGGAAGTTATGACCGGAAATGTGTATCGCATTGAAAATGAATGGAGCGAAAATTTCCTGAAATTTGACTAAGTGTTTTGGTGAAAAAAGTTCCCCCAGAAAGTGTTTAGGAGCACGTTTTAGGCCATTTGGAGTCGATATGTACCTATATTAAACAAACTTCTTTTGGGAAAAATACTTGTAAATTTTCTAAGATTTTCACTAAGTCAACTGTTTGAGTTCAGGCAAGTCCCCAGGAGATGGTTAGGGTTAGGGTTAGGGTTAGGGTTTAGGGTTAGGGTTAGGGTTAGGGTTAGGGTTAAGGGTTAGGGTTAGGGTTAGGGTTTGTGTTCAACGGCTCCCTGCGGGAAACCATTACGCTACTGGGTTAGGGTTAGGGTTAGGGTTAGGGTTAGGATAGGGGGTAAGGGTTAGGGTTAGGGTTAGGGTTAGGGTTAGGGTTAGGGTTAGGATAGGGGGGTTTAGCCACGGGGTTAGGGTTAGGGTTAGGGTTAGGGTTAGGATAGGGGCTGAGTGCCACTTTGGAATCTTTGATTTGACCCCCTAAACAGTGGATCATTTGCTTTACACTTCGGCTACCCCCCCATTTTCATGTACCCTGATTCCAGGAATACTAATGAGGAAGGGGTGGGTTAGGGTTAGGGTTAGGGTTAGGGTTAGGGTTAGGATAGGGGGTAATAGCCACTTTTGAGCCGGCTCAAAGTTAGCTTAGCCTAGCTTAGGGTTAGGGTTAGGGTTAGGGTTAGGGTTAGGGTTAGGGTTAGGGTTAGGGTTAGGGTTAGGTGAGGGGAACTGAACCGGCTCACCCGGAGGAGAGCCGGAAATGCACTGGCCTTCCGGCCAAATTTACCCACTAAACCCCTCCCCTTTTATAGGAATTTTGTCCTTTCATCTTTCCCTCCATTCTGCAAATTGGATTAAACTTGTCTTTCTGTGTCCCTTAATTTTTTGGCTGTGTTAACACGACGTTTCGGCAAAAGTGTGCCTTCTTCAGGTGTTTCCTGGCATCAGGGTATTTTTGTCATCCTGGAAAAAGTACCTCAGGTAATTTCCTGGCATCAGGGTATTTTTGACTTCCTGGTAAAACATAATTTTGACATGGCACCCCCTTTAACTTTCCATACATTCACAAAATTACCCTGGTTAAGGTTAGGATTTTGGGGTTGGGGTGGGGGGGTCAGGTTGGGGTCAGGTTGGGGTCAGGTTTGGGGTCCGGTGGGAAACAGGCCGGAGGGTTAGGGTTAGGGTTAGGGTTAGGGTTAGGGTTAGGGTTAGGGTTAGGGGTTAGGGTTAGGGTTAGGGTTAGGGTTAGGGTTAGGGTTAGGGTTAGGGTTAGGGTTAGGGTTAGGATAGGGCAAGAGTGCCACTTTGGAATCTTTGATTTGACCCCCTAAACAGTGGATCATTTGCTCTACACTTCGGCTACCCCCCCATTTTCGGGTACCCTGATTCCAGTAATACTAATGAGGAAGGGGTGGGACCTTGTCTTCTCGTCCAATCAGCGAAAAGCAAGTTCAAAGGTCTGTAACTTTTGCTAGGAGTGGATCATTTGCTCATGGATGGTACCGTTGGAAAGCTCGTGGTCGTATTATGTTCGACGGAAGCAGTTTCCAAGTCTCTACGACCTTCCGTTCGGAAGTTATGACCGGAAATGTGTATCGCATTGAAAATGAATGGAGCGAAAATTTCCTGAAATTTGACTAAGTGTTTTGGTGAAAAAAGTTCCCCCAGAAAGTGTTTAGGAGCACGTTTTAGGCCATTTGGAGTCGATATGTACCTATATTAAACAAACTTCTTTTGGGAAAAATACTTGTAAATTTTCTAAGATTTTCACTAAGTCAACTGTTTGAGTTCAGGCAAGTCCCCAGGAGATGGTTAGGGTTAGGGTTAGGGTTAGGGTTTAGGGTTAGGGTTAGGGTTAGGGTTAGGGTTAAGGGTTAGGGTTAGGGTTAGGGTTTGTGTTCAACGGCTCCCTGCGGGAAACCATTACGCTACTGGGTTAGGGTTAGGGTTAGGGTTAGGGTTAGGATAGGGGGTAAGGGTTAGGGTTAGGGTTAGGGTTAGGGTTAGGGTTAGGATAGGGGGGTTTAGCCACGGGGTTAGGGTTAGGGTTAGGGTTAGGGTTAGGATAGGGGCTGAGTGCCACTTTGGAATCTTTGATTTGACCCCCTAAACAGTGGATCATTTGCTTTACACTTCGGCTACCCCCCCATTTTCATGTACCCTGATTCCAGGAATACTAATGAGGAAGGGGTGGGTTAGGGTTAGGGTTAGGGTTAGGGTTAGGGTTAGGGTTAGGATAGGGGGTAATAGCCACTTTTGAGCCGGCTCAAAGTTAGCTTAGCCTAGCTTAGGGTTAGGGTTAGGGTTAGGGTTAGGGTTAGGGTTAGGGTTAGGGTTAGGGTTAGGGTTAGGTGAGGGGAACTGAACCGGCTCACCCGGAGGAGAGCCGGAAATGCACTGGCCTTCCGGCCAAATTTACCCACTAAACCCCTCCCCTTTTATAGGAATTTTGTCCTTTCATCTTTCCCTCCATTCTGCAAATTGGATTAAACTTGTCTTTCTGTGTCCCTTAATTTTTTGGCTGTGTTAACACGACGTTTCGGCAAAAGTGTGCCTTCTTCAGGTGTTTCCTGGCATCAGGGTATTTTTGTCATCCTGGAAAAAGTACCTCAGGTAATTTCCTGGCATCAGGGTATTTTTGACTTCCTGGTAAAACATAATTTTGACATGGCACCCCCTTTAACTTTCCATACATTCACAAAATTACCCTGGTTAAGGTTAGGATTTTGGGGTTGGGGTGGGGGGGTCAGGTTGGGGTCAGGTTGGGGTCAGGTTTGGGGTCCGGTGGGAAACAGGCCGGAGGGTTAGGGTTAGGGTTAGGGTTAGGGTTAGGGTTAGGGGTTAGGGTTAGGGTTAGGGTTAGGGTTAGGGTTAGGGTTAGGGTTAGGGTTAGGGTTAGGGTTAGGGTTAGGATAGGGCAAGAGTGCCACTTTGGAATCTTTGATTTGACCCCCTAAACAGTGGATCATTTGCTCTACACTTCGGCTACCCCCCCATTTTCGGGTACCCTGATTCCAGTAATACTAATGAGGAAGGGGTGGGACCTTGTCTTCTCGTCCAATCAGCGAAAAGCAAGTTCAAAGGTCTGTAACTTTTGCTAGGAGTGGATCATTTGCTCATGGATGGTACCGTTGGAAAGCTCGTGGTCGTATTATGTTCGACGGAAGCAGTTTCCAAGTCTCTACGACCTTCCGTTCGGAAGTTATGACCGGAAATGTGTATCGCATTGAAAATGAATGGAGCGAAAATTTCCTGAAATTTGACTAAGTGTTTTGGTGAAAAAAGTTCCCCCAGAAAGTGTTTAGGAGCACGTTTTAGGCCATTTGGAGTCGATATGTACCTATATTAAACAAACTTCTTTTGGGAAAAATACTTGTAAATTTTCTAAGATTTTCACTAAGTCAACTGTTTGAGTTCAGGCAAGTCCCCAGGAGATGGTTAGGGTTAGGGTTAGGGTTAGGGTTTAGGGTTAGGGTTAGGGTTAGGGTTAAGGGTTAGGGTTAGGGTTAGGGTTTGTGTTCAACGGCTCCCTGCGGGAAACCATTACGCTACTGGGTTAGGGTTAGGGTTAGGGTTAGGGTTAGGATAGGGGGTAAGGGTTAGGGTTAGGGTTAGGGTTAGGGTTAGGGTTAGGATAGGGGGGTTTAGCCACGGGGTTAGGGTTAGGGTTAGGGTTAGGGTTAGGATAGGGGCTGAGTGCCACTTTGGAATCTTTGATTTGACCCCCTAAACAGTGGATCATTTGCTTTACACTTCGGCTACCCCCCCATTTTCATGTACCCTGATTCCAGGAATACTAATGAGGAAGGGGTGGGTTAGGGTTAGGGTTAGGGTTAGGGTTAGGGTTAGGGTTAGGATAGGGGGTAATAGCCACTTTTGAGCCGGCTCAAAGTTAGCTTAGCCTAGCTTAGGGTTAGGGTTAGGGTTAGGGTTAGGGTTAGGTGAGGGGAACTGAACCGGCTCACCCGGAGGAGAGCCGGAAATGCACTGGCCTTCCGGCCAAATTTACCCACTAAACCCCTCCCCTTTTATAGGAATTTTGTCCTTTCATCTTTCCCTCCATTCTGCAAATTGGATTAAACTTGTCTTTCTGTGTCCCTTAATTTTTTGGCTGTGTTAACACGACGTTTCGGCAAAAGTGTGCCTTCTTCAGGTGTTTCCTGGCATCAGGGTATTTTTGTCATCCTGGAAAAAGTACCTCAGGTAATTTCCTGGCATCAGGGTATTTTTGACTTCCTGGTAAAACATAATTTTGACATGGCACCCCCTTTAACTTTCCATACATTCACAAAATTACCCTGGTTAAGGTTAGGATTTTGGGGTTGGGGTGGGGGGGTCAGGTTGGGGTCAGGTTGGGGTCAGGTTTGGGGTCCGGTGGGAAACAGGCCGGAGGGTTAGGGTTAGGGTTAGGGTTAGGGTTAGGGTTAGGGTTAGGGGTTAGGGTTAGGGTTAGGGTTAGGGTTAGGGTTAGGGTTAGGGTTAGGGTTAGGGTTAGGGTTAGGGTTAGGATAGGGCAAGAGTGCCACTTTGGAATCTTTGATTTGACCCCCTAAACAGTGGATCATTTGCTCTACACTTCGGCTACCCCCCCATTTTCGGGTACCCTGATTCCAGTAATACTAATGAGGAAGGGGTGGGACCTTGTCTTCTCGTCCAATCAGCGAAAAGCAAGTTCAAAGGTCTGTAACTTTTGCTAGGAGTGGATCATTTGCTCATGGATGGTACCGTTGGAAAGCTCGTGGTCGTATTATGTTCGACGGAAGCAGTTTCCAAGTCTCTACGACCTTCCGTTCGGAAGTTATGACCGGAAATGTGTATCGCATTGAAAATGAATGGAGCGAAAATTTCCTGAAATTTGACTAAGTGTTTTGGTGAAAAAAGTTCCCCCAGAAAGTGTTTAGGAGCACGTTTTAGGCCATTTGGAGTCGATATGTACCTATATTAAACAAACTTCTTTTGGGAAAAATACTTGTAAATTTTCTAAGATTTTCACTAAGTCAACTGTTTGAGTTCAGGCAAGTCCCCAGGAGATGGTTAGGGTTAGGGTTAGGGTTAGGGTTTAGGGTTAGGGTTAGGGTTAGGGTTAGGGTTAAGGGTTAGGGTTAGGGTTAGGGTTTGTGTTCAACGGCTCCCTGCGGGAAACCATTACGCTACTGGGTTAGGGTTAGGGTTAGGGTTAGGGTTAGGATAGGGGGTAAGGGTTAGGGTTAGGGTTAGGGTTAGGGTTAGGGTTAGGATAGGGGGGTTTAGCCACGGGGTTAGGGTTAGGGTTAGGGTTAGGGTTAGGGTTAGGGTTAGGGTTAGGGTTAGGGTTAGGGTTAGGGTTAGGGTTAGGGTTAGGGTTAGGGTTAGGGTTAGGGTTAGGGTTAGGGTTAGGATAGGGGGTAACTGCCACTTTTGAGCCGGCTCAAAGTTAGCTTAGCCTAGCTTAGCAAGCTAAAACTTGCTAACCAAGCTATAACTTAGCTTAGCAACGTATATATACGGCTCCTAGGTGACAACTACTTCCAAAATGGTGTCGTTTTCGCGATTGGAGCAAAGGATCATGGGTAAAAAGTGTTTTTTTTGAATAACTTTTGATAGGAAGGTCCTAGAGCTTCGGAACCTGCTCGCGTCAGACATAATTAGGGGTCTAGCTTTCCAACGAGCCCACCCTCGACCTTCTACGACTTTGGGAAGTGGGAGAAAATCTAAAAAAAAAAAAAAAAAAAATCGTATTTTTTATCTCAGCTTCCGAAGGTCGTAGAGACTCGTGGTTGGTCTTGTTGGAGAGCTAGACCCCTAAATATATCCGACGGATTCGGGTTTCGAAGCTCTATGACGCTCCGTTCAAGAGATATAGGGCAAAACGTCCCCCCATAGGAAACGAATGGGCGCGAAAAGGTGTAAAAATTACACTAAGTGTTTTGTCCAAAAACGACCCTCCAGAAAGTGTTTGGGAGCACGATTCAGGTCATTTTGAGTGGTTAGGGTTAGGGTTAGGGTTAGTGGGTTAGGGTTAGGGTTAGGGTTTAGGGTTTAGGGTTAGGGTTAGGGTTAGGGTTAGGGTTAGGGTTAGGGTTAGGGGTTAGGGTTAGGGTTAGGGTTAGGGTTAGATTTTTCAGGTTTCTCGATGATCCCCCCACCTCGTCCGTCGACTCGGTGGTTTACAGGGACCAAAGGTAATGCACAGGCCGGCGCACGTCGTCATAGGGTTAGGGTTAGGGTTAGGGTTAGGGTTAGGGTTAGGGTTAGGGTTAGGGTTAGGGTTAGGGTTAGGGTTAGGATAGGGGCTGAGTGCCACTTTGGAATCTTTGATTTGACCCCCTAAACAGTGGATCATTTGCTTGACACTTCGGCTACCCCCCCATTTTCATGTACCCTGATTCCAGGAATACTAATGAGGAAGGGGTGGGACCTTGTCTTCTCGTCCAATCAGCGAAAAGCAAGTTCAAAGGTCTGTAACTTTTGCTAGGAGTGGATCATTTGCTCATGGATGGTACCGTTGGAAAGCTCGTGGTCGTATTATGTTCGACGGAAGCAGTTTCCAAGTCTCTACGACCTTCCGTTCGGAAGTTATGACCGGAAATGTGTATCGCATTGAAAATGAATGGAGCGAAAATTTCCTGAAATTTGACTAAGTGTTTTGGTGAAAAAAGTTCCCCCAGAAAGTGTTTAGGAGCACGTTTTAGGCCATTTGGAGTCGATATGTCCCTATAAACAAATTTTTTTGGGAAAAATAATTGTGAAATTTGACGAAAATTTCCTGAAATTTGACTAAGTGTTTTTGTGAAAAAAGTTCCCCCATAAAGTTAGGGTTAGTTGTTTGATGCTATCTCGATGGGGTTAGGGTTAGGGTTAGGGTTTAGGGTTAGGGTTAGATTTTTCAGGTTTCAGGGTTAGGGTTAGGGTTAGGGTTAGGGTTAGGGTAGGGTTAGGGTTAGGGTTAGGGTTAGGGTTAGGGTTTGTGTTCAACGGCTCCCTGCGGGAAGGGTTAGGGTTAGGGTTAGGGTTAGGGTTAGGGTTAGGGTTAGGGTTAGGGTTAGGATAGGGGCTGAGTGCCACTTTGGAATCTTTGATTTGACCCCCTAAACAGTGGATCATTTGCTTGACACTTCGGCTACCCCCCCATTTTCATGTACCCTGATTCCAGGAATACTAATGAGGAAGGGGTGGGACCTTGTCTTCTCGTCCAATCAGCGAAAAGCAAGTTCAAAGGTCTGTAACTTTTGCTAGGAGTGGATCATTTAGGGTTAGGGTTAGGGTTAGGGTTAGGGTTAGGGTTAGGGTTAGGGTTAGGGTTAGGGTTAGGGTTAGGATAGGGCAAGAGTGCCACTTTGGAATCTTTGATTTGACCCCCTAAACAGTGGATCATTTGCTCTACACTTCGGCTACCCCCCCATTTTCGGGTACCCTGATTCCAGTAATACTAATGAGGAAGGGGTGGGACCTTGTCTTCTCGTCCAATCAGCGAAAAGCAAGTTCAAAGGTCTGTAACTTTTGCTAGGAGTGGATCATTTGCTCATGGATGGTACCGTTGGAAAGCTCGTGGTCGTATTATGTTCGACGGAAGCAGTTTCCAAGTCTCTACGACCTTCCGTTCGGAAGTTATGACCGGAAATGTGTATCGCATTGAAAATGAATGGAGCGATAATTTCCTGAAATTTGACTAAGTGTTTTGGTGAAAAGTGTTCACCCAGAAAGTAGTTAGGAGCAGGGTTAGGGTTAGGGTTAGGGTTAGGGTTAGGGTTAGGGTTAGGGTTAGGGTTAGGGTTAGGGTTAGGGTTAGGGTTAGGGTTAGGGTTAGGGTTAGGGTTAGGGTTAGGGTTAGGGTTAGGGTTAGGGTTAGGGTTAGGGTTAGGGTTAGGGTTAGGGTTAGGGTTAGGGTTAGGGTTAGGGTTAGGGTTAGGGTTAGGGTTAGGGTTAGGGTTAGGGTTAGGGTTAGGGTTAGGGTTAGGGTTAGGGTTAGGGTTAGGGTTAGGATAGGGGGTAACTGCCACTTTTGAGCCGGCTCAAAGTTAGCTTAGCCTAGCTTAGCAAGCTAAAACTTGCTAACCAAGCTATAACTTAGCTTAGCAACGTATATATACGGCTCCTAGGTGACAACTACTTCCAAAATGGTGTCGTTTTCGCGATTGGAGCAAAGGATCATGGGTAAAAAGTGTTTTTTTTGAATAACTTTTGATAGGAAGGTCCTAGAGCTTCGGAACCTGCTCGCGTCAGACATAATTAGGGGTCTAGCTTTCCAACGAGCCCACCCTCGACCTTCTACGACTTTGGGAAGTGGGAGAAAATCTAAAAAAAAAAAAAAAAAAAATCGTATTTTTTATCTCAGCTTCCGAAGGTCGTAGAGACTCGTGGTTGGTCTTGTTGGAGAGCTAGACCCCTAAATATATCCGACGGATTCGGGTTTCGAAGCTCTATGACGCTCCGTTCAAGAGATATAGGGCAAAACGTCCCCCCATAGGAAACGAATGGGCGCGAAAAGGTGTAAAAATTACACTAAGTGTTTTGTCCAAAAACGACCCTCCAGAAAGTGTTTGGGAGCACGATTCAGGTCATTTTGAGTGGTTAGGGTTAGGGTTAGGGTTAGTGGGTTAGGGTTAGGGTTAGGGTTTAGGGTTTAGGGTTAGGGTTAGGGTTAGGGTTAGGGTTAGGGTTAGGGTTAGGGGTTAGGGTTAGGGTTAGGGTTAGGGTTAGATTTTTCAGGTTTCTCGATGATCCCCCCACCTCGTCCGTCGACTCGGTGGTTTACAGGGACCAAAGGTAATGCACAGGCCGGCGCACGTCGTCATAGGGTTAGGGTTAGGGTTAGGGTTAGGGTTAGGGTTAGGGTTAGGGTTAGGGTTAGGGTTAGGGTTAGGGTTAGGATAGGGGCTGAGTGCCACTTTGGAATCTTTGATTTGACCCCCTAAACAGTGGATCATTTGCTTGACACTTCGGCTACCCCCCCATTTTCATGTACCCTGATTCCAGGAATACTAATGAGGAAGGGGTGGGACCTTGTCTTCTCGTCCAATCAGCGAAAAGCAAGTTCAAAGGTCTGTAACTTTTGCTAGGAGTGGATCATTTGCTCATGGATGGTACCGTTGGAAAGCTCGTGGTCGTATTATGTTCGACGGAAGCAGTTTCCAAGTCTCTACGACCTTCCGTTCGGAAGTTATGACCGGAAATGTGTATCGCATTGAAAATGAATGGAGCGAAAATTTCCTGAAATTTGACTAAGTGTTTTGGTGAAAAAAGTTCCCCCAGAAAGTGTTTAGGAGCACGTTTTAGGCCATTTGGAGTCGATATGTCCCTATAAACAAATTTTTTTGGGAAAAATAATTGTGAAATTTGACGAAAATTTCCTGAAATTTGACTAAGTGTTTTTGTGAAAAAAGTTCCCCCATAAAGTTAGGGTTAGTTGTTTGATGCTATCTCGATGGGGTTAGGGTTAGGGTTAGGGTTTAGGGTTAGGGTTAGATTTTTCAGGTTTCAGGGTTAGGGTTAGGGTTAGGGTTAGGGTTAGGGTAGGGTTAGGGTTAGGGTTAGGGTTAGGGTTAGGGTTTGTGTTCAACGGCTCCCTGCGGGAAGGGTTAGGGTTAGGGTTAGGGTTAGGGTTAGGGTTAGGGTTAGGGTTAGGGTTAGGATAGGGGCTGAGTGCCACTTTGGAATCTTTGATTTGACCCCCTAAACAGTGGATCATTTGCTTGACACTTCGGCTACCCCCCCATTTTCATGTACCCTGATTCCAGGAATACTAATGAGGAAGGGGTGGGACCTTGTCTTCTCGTCCAATCAGCGAAAAGCAAGTTCAAAGGTCTGTAACTTTTGCTAGGAGTGGATCATTTAGGGTTAGGGTTAGGGTTAGGGTTAGGGTTAGGGTTAGGGTTAGGGTTAGGGTTAGGGTTAGGGTTAGGATAGGGCAAGAGTGCCACTTTGGAATCTTTGATTTGACCCCCTAAACAGTGGATCATTTGCTCTACACTTCGGCTACCCCCCCATTTTCGGGTACCCTGATTCCAGTAATACTAATGAGGAAGGGGTGGGACCTTGTCTTCTCGTCCAATCAGCGAAAAGCAAGTTCAAAGGTCTGTAACTTTTGCTAGGAGTGGATCATTTGCTCATGGATGGTACCGTTGGAAAGCTCGTGGTCGTATTATGTTCGACGGAAGCAGTTTCCAAGTCTCTACGACCTTCCGTTCGGAAGTTATGACCGGAAATGTGTATCGCATTGAAAATGAATGGAGCGATAATTTCCTGAAATTTGACTAAGTGTTTTGGTGAAAAGTGTTCACCCAGAAAGTAGTTAGGAGCAGGGTTAGGGTTAGGGTTAGGGTTAGGGTTAGGGTTAGGGTTAGGGTTAGGGTTAGGGTTAGGGTTAGGGTTAGGGTTAGGGTTAGGGTTAGGGTTAGGGTTAGGGTTAGGGTTAGGGTTAGGGTTAGGGTTAGGGTTAGGGTTAGGGTTAGGGTTAGGGTTAGGGTTAGGGTTAGGGTTAGGGTTAGGGTTAGGGTTAGGGTTAGGGTTAGGGTTAGGGTTAGGGTTAGGGTTAGGGTTAGGGTTAGGGTTAGGGTTAGGGTTAGGGTTAGGGTTAGGGTTAGGGTTAGGGTTAGGATAGGGGGTAACTGCCACTTTTGAGCCGGCTCAAAGTTAGCTTAGCCTAGCTTAGCAAGCTAAAACTTGCTAACCAAGCTATAACTTAGCTTA
Organism: Cololabis saira; assembly: GCF_033807715.1. Lineage (NCBI taxonomy): Eukaryota > Metazoa > Chordata > Actinopteri > Beloniformes > Belonidae > Cololabis > Cololabis saira. The sequence goes on from NW_026906239.1 coordinate 155,963, forward strand.
GCAACGTATATATACGGCTCCTAGGTGACAACTACTTCCAAAATGGTGTCGTTTTCGCGATTGGAGCAAAGGATCATGGGTAAAAAGTGTTTTTTTTGAATAACTTTTGATAGGAAGGTCCTAGAGCTTCGGAACCTGCTCGCGTCAGACATAATTAGGGGTCTAGCTTTCCAACGAGCCCACCCTCGACCTTCTACGACTTTGGGAAGTGGGAGAAAATCTAAAAAAAAAAAAAAAAAAAATCGTATTTTTTATCTCAGCTTCCGAAGGTCGTAGAGACTCGTGGTTGGTCTTGTTGGAGAGCTAGACCCCTAAATATATCCGACGGATTCGGGTTTCGAAGCTCTATGACGCTCCGTTCAAGAGATATAGGGCAAAACGTCCCCCCATAGGAAACGAATGGGCGCGAAAAGGTGTAAAAATTACACTAAGTGTTTTGTCCAAAAACGACCCTCCAGAAAGTGTTTGGGAGCACGATTCAGGTCATTTTGAGTGGTTAGGGTTAGGGTTAGGGTTAGTGGGTTAGGGTTAGGGTTAGGGTTTAGGGTTTAGGGTTAGGGTTAGGGTTAGGGTTAGGGTTAGGGTTAGGGTTAGGGGTTAGGGTTAGGGTTAGGGTTAGGGTTAGATTTTTCAGGTTTCTCGATGATCCCCCCACCTCGTCCGTCGACTCGGTGGTTTACAGGGACCAAAGGTAATGCACAGGCCGGCGCACGTCGTCATAGGGTTAGGGTTAGGGTTAGGGTTAGGGTTAGGGTTAGGGTTAGGGTTAGGGTTAGGGTTAGGGTTAGGGTTAGGATAGGGGCTGAGTGCCACTTTGGAATCTTTGATTTGACCCCCTAAACAGTGGATCATTTGCTTGACACTTCGGCTACCCCCCCATTTTCATGTACCCTGATTCCAGGAATACTAATGAGGAAGGGGTGGGACCTTGTCTTCTCGTCCAATCAGCGAAAAGCAAGTTCAAAGGTCTGTAACTTTTGCTAGGAGTGGATCATTTGCTCATGGATGGTACCGTTGGAAAGCTCGTGGTCGTATTATGTTCGACGGAAGCAGTTTCCAAGTCTCTACGACCTTCCGTTCGGAAGTTATGACCGGAAATGTGTATCGCATTGAAAATGAATGGAGCGAAAATTTCCTGAAATTTGACTAAGTGTTTTGGTGAAAAAAGTTCCCCCAGAAAGTGTTTAGGAGCACGTTTTAGGCCATTTGGAGTCGATATGTCCCTATAAACAAATTTTTTTGGGAAAAATAATTGTGAAATTTGACGAAAATTTCCTGAAATTTGACTAAGTGTTTTTGTGAAAAAAGTTCCCCCATAAAGTTAGGGTTAGTTGTTTGATGCTATCTCGATGGGGTTAGGGTTAGGGTTAGGGTTTAGGGTTAGGGTTAGATTTTTCAGGTTTCAGGGTTAGGGTTAGGGTTAGGGTTAGGGTTAGGGTAGGGTTAGGGTTAGGGTTAGGGTTAGGGTTAGGGTTTGTGTTCAACGGCTCCCTGCGGGAAGGGTTAGGGTTAGGGTTAGGGTTAGGGTTAGGGTTAGGGTTAGGGTTAGGGTTAGGATAGGGGCTGAGTGCCACTTTGGAATCTTTGATTTGACCCCCTAAACAGTGGATCATTTGCTTGACACTTCGGCTACCCCCCCATTTTCATGTACCCTGATTCCAGGAATACTAATGAGGAAGGGGTGGGACCTTGTCTTCTCGTCCAATCAGCGAAAAGCAAGTTCAAAGGTCTGTAACTTTTGCTAGGAGTGGATCATTTAGGGTTAGGGTTAGGGTTAGGGTTAGGGTTAGGGTTAGGGTTAGGGTTAGGGTTAGGGTTAGGGTTAGGATAGGGCAAGAGTGCCACTTTGGAATCTTTGATTTGACCCCCTAAACAGTGGATCATTTGCTCTACACTTCGGCTACCCCCCCATTTTCGGGTACCCTGATTCCAGTAATACTAATGAGGAAGGGGTGGGACCTTGTCTTCTCGTCCAATCAGCGAAAAGCAAGTTCAAAGGTCTGTAACTTTTGCTAGGAGTGGATCATTTGCTCATGGATGGTACCGTTGGAAAGCTCGTGGTCGTATTATGTTCGACGGAAGCAGTTTCCAAGTCTCTACGACCTTCCGTTCGGAAGTTATGACCGGAAATGTGTATCGCATTGAAAATGAATGGAGCGATAATTTCCTGAAATTTGACTAAGTGTTTTGGTGAAAAGTGTTCACCCAGAAAGTAGTTAGGAGCAGGGTTAGGGTTAGGGTTAGGGTTAGGGTTAGGGTTAGGGTTAGGGTTAGGGTTAGGGTTAGGGTTAGGGTTAGGGTTAGGGTTAGGGTTAGGGTTAGGGTTAGGGTTAGGGTTAGGGTTAGGGTTAGGGTTAGGGTTAGGGTTAGGGTTAGGGTTAGGGTTAGGGTTAGGGTTAGGGTTAGGGTTAGGGTTAGGGTTAGGGTTAGGGTTAGGGTTAGGGTTAGGGTTAGGGTTAGGGTTAGGGTTAGGGTTAGGGTTAGGGTTAGGGTTAGGGTTAGGGTTAGGGTTAGGGTTAGGATAGGGGGTAACTGCCACTTTTGAGCCGGCTCAAAGTTAGCTTAGCCTAGCTTAGCAAGCTAAAACTTGCTAACCAAGCTATAACTTAGCTTAGCAACGTATATATACGGCTCCTAGGTGACAACTACTTCCAAAATGGTGTCGTTTTCGCGATTGGAGCAAAGGATCATGGGTAAAAAGTGTTTTTTTTGAATAACTTTTGATAGGAAGGTCCTAGAGCTTCGGAACCTGCTCGCGTCAGACATAATTAGGGGTCTAGCTTTCCAACGAGCCCACCCTCGACCTTCTACGACTTTGGGAAGTGGGAGAAAATCTAAAAAAAAAAAAAAAAAAAATCGTATTTTTTATCTCAGCTTCCGAAGGTCGTAGAGACTCGTGGTTGGTCTTGTTGGAGAGCTAGACCCCTAAATATATCCGACGGATTCGGGTTTCGAAGCTCTATGACGCTCCGTTCAAGAGATATAGGGCAAAACGTCCCCCCATAGGAAACGAATGGGCGCGAAAAGGTGTAAAAATTACACTAAGTGTTTTGTCCAAAAACGACCCTCCAGAAAGTGTTTGGGAGCACGATTCAGGTCATTTTGAGTGGTTAGGGTTAGGGTTAGGGTTAGTGGGTTAGGGTTAGGGTTAGGGTTTAGGGTTTAGGGTTAGGGTTAGGGTTAGGGTTAGGGTTAGGGTTAGGGTTAGGGGTTAGGGTTAGGGTTAGGGTTAGGGTTAGATTTTTCAGGTTTCTCGATGATCCCCCCACCTCGTCCGTCGACTCGGTGGTTTACAGGGACCAAAGGTAATGCACAGGCCGGCGCACGTCGTCATAGGGTTAGGGTTAGGGTTAGGGTTAGGGTTAGGGTTAGGGTTAGGGTTAGGGTTAGGGTTAGGGTTAGGGTTAGGATAGGGGCTGAGTGCCACTTTGGAATCTTTGATTTGACCCCCTAAACAGTGGATCATTTGCTTGACACTTCGGCTACCCCCCCATTTTCATGTACCCTGATTCCAGGAATACTAATGAGGAAGGGGTGGGACCTTGTCTTCTCGTCCAATCAGCGAAAAGCAAGTTCAAAGGTCTGTAACTTTTGCTAGGAGTGGATCATTTGCTCATGGATGGTACCGTTGGAAAGCTCGTGGTCGTATTATGTTCGACGGAAGCAGTTTCCAAGTCTCTACGACCTTCCGTTCGGAAGTTATGACCGGAAATGTGTATCGCATTGAAAATGAATGGAGCGAAGGGTTAGGGTTAGGGTTAGGGGTTAGGGTTAGGGTTAGGGTTAGGGTTAGGGTTAGGGTTAGGGTTAGGGTTAGGGTTAGGGTTAGGGTTAGGGTTAGGGTTAGGGTTAGGGTTAGGGTTAGGGTTAGGGTTAGGGTTAGGGTTAGGGTTAGGGTTAGGGTTAGGGTTAGGGTTAGGGTTAGGGTTAGGGTTAGGGTTAGGGTTAGGGTTAGGGTTAGGGTTAGGGTTAGGGTTAGGGTTAGGGTTAGGGTTAGGGTTAGGGTTAGGGTTAGGGTTAGGGTTAGGGTTTAGGGTTAGGGTTAGGGTTAGGGTTAGGGTTAGGGTTAGGGTTAGGGTTAGGGTTAGGGTTAGGGTTAGGGTTAGGGTTAGGGTTAGGGTTAGGGTTAGGGTTAGGGTTAGGGTTAGGGTTAGGGTTAGGGTTAGGGTTAGGGTTAGGGTTAGGATAGGGGGGTTTAGCCACTTTTGAGCCGGCTCAAAGTTAGCTTAGCCTAGCTTAGCGAGCTAAAACTTGCTAACCAAGCTATAACTTAGCTTAGCATGTATATATAGGGCTCCAAGGTGATAACTACTTCGCAAACGGTGTCGTTTTCGCGATTGGAGCAAAGGATCATGGGTAAAAAGTGTTTTTTTTGAATAACTTTTGATAGGAAGGTCGTAGAGCTTCGGAACCTGCTCGCGTCAGACATAATTAAGGGTCTAGCTTTCCAACGAGCCCACCCTCGACCTTCTACGACTTTGGGAAGTGGGAGAAAATCTAAAAAAAAAAAAAAAAAATCATATTTTTTATCTCAGCTTCTGAAGGTCTTAGAGTCTCGTGGTTGGTCTTGTTGGAGAGCTAGACCCCTAAATATATCCGACGGATTCGGGTTTCGAAGCTCTCCGACCTTCTGTTCTGGAGATATAGGGCAAAACGTCCCCCCATAGGAAATGAATGGGCGCGAATTGGTGTAAAAATTACACTAAGTGTTTTGTCCAAAAACGACCCTCCAGAAAGTGTTTAGGAGCACGTTTCAGGTCATTTTGAGTTGTTTGCTTATCTTTCTGATGACCGATTTTCTATTTATTTTACCTCTATTTTGTTAGGGTAAATATAATGGACATGATAAATACTGGACTCTTTAGTCTGGCCCCAGTGGTCCTTGGGATTCCCAGAATGGGTTAGGGTTAGGGTTAGGGTTAGGGGTTAGGGTTAGGGTTAGATGTTTGAAGCTCTCGGGTTAGGGTTAGGGTTAGGGTTAGGGTTATGATAGGGTTAGGGTTAGGGTTAGGGTTAGGGTTAGATTAAGGGGGTAAAATGAGGTATGGGCTATAGCCCATAGGGTTAGGGTTAGGGTTTGGGTTAGGGTTAGGGTTAGGGTTAGGGTTAGGGTTAGATTAAGGGGGTAAAATGAGGTATGGGCTATAGCCCATTCGCTAATAACTTTTGATAGGAAGGTCCTAGAGCTTCAGAACCTGGTCGCGTCAGACCTAATTCGGGGTCTAGAAGTCCAACGAGCCCACCCCCGACCCTCTACGACTTTGGGAAGTGGGAGAAAATCGAAAAGGGTTAGGGTTAGGGTTAGATTTTTCAGGTTTCTCGATGATCCCCCCACCTCGTCTAGGGTTAGGGTTAGGGTTAGGGTTAGGGTTAGGGTTAGGGTTAGGGTTAGGGTTAGGGGTTAGGGGTTAGGGTTAGGGTTAGGGTTAGGGTTAGGGTTAGGGTTAGGGTTAGGGTTAGGATAAGGCAAGAGTGCCACTTTGGAATCTTTGATTTGACCCCCTAAACAGTGGATCATTTGCTCTACACTTCGGCTACCCCCCCATTTTCATGTACCCTGATTCCAGTAATACTAATGAGGAAGGGGTGGGACCTTGTCTTCTCGTCCAATCAGCGAAAAGCAAGTTCAAAGGTCTGTAACTTTTGCTAGGAGTGGATCATTTGCTCATGGATGGTACCGTTGGAAAGCTCGTGGTCGTATTATGTTCGACGGAAGCAGTTTCCAAGTCTCTACGACCTTCCGTTCGGAAGTTATGACCGGAAATGTGTATCGCATTGAAAATGAATGGAGCGATAATTTCCTGAAATTTGACTAAGTGTTTTGGTGAAAAAAGTTCCCCCAGAAAGTGTTTAGGAGCACGTTTTAGGCCATTTGGAGTCGATACGTACCTATAAACAAAGTTTTTTTGGGAAAAATAATTGTGAAATTTGACGAAAATTTCCTGAAATTTGACTAAGTGTTTTGGTGAAAAAGGTTCACCCAGAAAGGGTTAGGGTTAGGGTTAGATGTTTGAAGCTCTCTCGATGAACCCCCTGCTTCGTCCGACGAGGGTTAGGGTTAGGGTTAGGGTTAGGGGTTAGGGTTAGGGTTAGGGTTAGGGTTTGTGTTCAACGGCTCCCTGCGGGAAACCAATACGCTACTGCCTCCTAACGCTCGTAGGCGTTACCAGAGTTCGCAGAAGGTAGTGTTGCACTCTCACATCGTACATCCAGTTGAGATCCGTATGCACTAAAGTACTTTTGTCAGTAGCGTATGGTGCGGGACCTCTGAATAGTTTCAGAGTTTTGATGTGAGATGTGCTGTATGGTGTATCAAGGTCACTGGGTACCCTTTATGTGTGCAGTCGGATTGCGGAGGATCCGGTGTCTTCGTAGTGGCTAGTGGGTGCATTGTGAGAGGACAGTTGTGAGTTTTGGAAGGGGAGAGGAAGGGGGGTTGGGTTGATAGTTCAGAGAGGAGAGGTGAGGGGGGTATTTTAGGGTTAGGGTTAGGGTTAGGGTTAGGGTTAGGGTTAGGGTTAGGGTTAGGGTTAGGGTTAGGGTTAGGGTTAGGGTTAGGGTTAGGGTTAGGGTTAGATTAAGGGGGTAAAATGAGGTATGGGCTATAGCCCATAGGGTTAGGGTTAGGGTTTGGGTTAGGGTTAGGGTTAGGGTTAGGGTTAGGGTTAGATTAAGGGGGTAAAATGAGGTATGGGCTATAGCCCATTCGCTAATAACTTTTGATAGGAAGGTCCTAGAGCTTCAGAACCTGGTCGCGTCAGACCTAATTCGGGGTCTAGAAGTCCAACGAGCCCACCCCCGACCCTCTACGACTTTGGGAAGTGGGAGAAAATCGAAAAGGGTTAGGGTTAGGGTTAGATTTTTCAGGTTTCTCGATGATCCCCCCACCTCGTCTAGGGTTAGGGTTAGGGTTAGGGTTAGGGTTAGGGTTAGGGTTAGGGTTAGGGTTAGGGGTTAGGGGTTAGGGTTAGGGTTAGGGTTAGGGTTAGGGTTAGGGTTAGGGTTAGGGTTAGGGTTAGGATAAGGCAAGGGTTAGGGTTAGGGTTAGGGTTAGGGTTAGGGTTAGGGTTAGGGTTAGGGTTAGGGTTAGGGTTAGGGTTAGGGTTAGGGTTAGGGTTAGGGTTAGGGTTAGGGTTAGGGTTAGGGTTAGGGTTAGGGTTAGGGTTAGGGTTAGGGTTAGGGTTAGGGTTAGGGTTAGGGTTAGGGTTAGGGTTAGGGTTAGGGTTAGGGTTAGGGTTAGGGTTAGGGTTAGGGTTAGGGTTAGGGTTAGGGTTAGGGTTAGGGTTAGGGTTAGGGTTAGGGTTAGGGTTAGGATAGGGGCTGAGTGCCACTTTGGAATCTTTGATTTGACCCCCTAAACAGTGGATCATTTGCTTGACACTTCGGCTACCCCCCATTTTCATGTACCCTGATTCCAGGAATACTAATGAGGAAGGGGTGGGACCTTGTCTTCTCGTCCAATCAGAGAAAAGCAAGTTAAAAGGTCTGTAACTTTTGCTAGGAGTGGATCATTTGCTCATGGATGGTACCGTTGGAAAGCTCGTGGTCGTATTATGTCCGACGGAAGCTGTTTCCAAGTCTCTACGACCTTCCGTTCGAAAGTTATGACCGGAAATGTGTATCGCATTGGAAATGAATGGAGCGAAAATTTCCTGAAATTTGACTAAGTGTTTTGGTGAAAAAGGTTAACCCAGAAAGTGTTTAGGAGCACGTTTTAGGCCATTTGGAGTCGATAGGTACCTATATTGAACAAACTTTTTTGGTAAAAATACTTGTAAATTTAAAAATTTAAAATTTAAAATGTAAAGATTTTCACTAAGTCAACTGTTTGAGTTCAGGCAAGTCCCCAGGAGATGGTTAGGTTCAGTACAACTGCACAGGGTTAGGGTTAGGGTTAGGGTTTGTGTTCAACGGCTCCCTGCGGGAAACCAATACGCTAGGGTTAGGGTTAGGGTTAGGGTTAGGGTTAGGATAAGGCAAGGGTTAGGGTTAGGGTTAGGGTTAGGGTTAGTGGGTTAGGGTTTGTGTTCAACGGCTCCCTGCGGGAAACCAATACGCTACTGCCTCCTAACGCTCGTAGGCGTTACCAGAGTTCGCAGAAGGTAGTGTGGTTAGGGTTAGGGTTAGGGTTAGGGTTAGGATAGGGGGTAATAGCCACTTTTGAGCCGGCTCAAAGTTAGCTTAGCCTAGCTTAGCAAGCTAAAACTTGCTAACCAAGCTATAACTTAGCTTAGCATGTATATATAGGGCTCCTAGGTGATAGCTACTTCGCAAACGGTGTCGTTTTCGCGATTGGAGCAAAGGATCATGGGTAAAAAGTGTTTTTTTGAATAACTTTTGATAGGAAGGTCGTAGAGCTTCGGAACCTGCTCGCGTCAGACATAATTAGGGGTCTAGCTTTCCAACGAGCCCACCCTTGACCTTCTACGACTTTTGGAAGTGTGAGAAAATCTAAAAAAAAAAACGAAAAAAATCATATTTTATATCTCAGCTTCTGAAGGTCGTAGAGACTCGTGGTTGGACTTGTTGGAGAGCTAGACCCCTAAATATATCCGACGGATTCGGGTTTCGAAGCTCTCCGACCTTCTGTTCTGGAGATATAGGGCAAAACGTCCCCCCATAGGAAATGAATGGGCGCGGGTTAGGGTTAGGGTTAGGGTTAGGGTTAGGGTTAGGGTTAGGTTAGGGTTAGGGTTAGGGTTAGGGTTAGGGTTTGTGTTCAACGGCTCCCTGCGGGAAACCAATACGCTACTGCCTCCTAACGCTCGTAGGCGTTACCAGAGTTCGCAGAAGGTAGTGTTGCACTCTCACATCGTACATCCAGTTGAGATCCGTATGCACTAAAGTACTTTTGTCAGTAGCGTATGGTGCGGGACCTCTGAATAGTTTCAGAGTTTTGATGTGAGATGTGCTGTATGGTGTATCAAGGTCACTGGGTATACCTTATGTGTGCAGTCGGATTGCGGAGGATCCGGTGTCTTCGTAGTGGCTAGTGGGTGCATTGTGAGAGGACAGTTGTGAGTTTTGGAAGGGGAGAG